>NW_009716685.1:0-10188 GCF_000703405.1 Apaloderma vittatum | reverse complement strand
ACACACCTTTGGAGGCAGGTGTATGCCTTTGTCTCTTTGTGTTTTTTCGACCACATCAGAAGATGCCCGTTGGCTGTGGTTAGCCAACTGGATGGAGGGGGGAGATGATCTTTGGTTAGGCCACCTTTTCCAGGCCCCCTCTCTGTGTGCAGCAAACAGTGCTCTCCTTGAGAAACGCTGCTTGGTCATTCAGGATGGTGCCGAGCAAGACTGTCATCTCTGGGGTCAGTCTCCAGCAACCAGTGTCCTGAACCACCAGCATAGCTCGCAACCTCATAAGGGTACGCACGCTTCTCCCCCACGACAAGGGGGTGTCCATAGAGAAGTGATATCACTGATAGCACTGTAGATTTAAATACATAACATCGGTGTCAAGCTCAATGAAATGCCCTTGATTCTGGATGCAATGTTTCCTATTTAGGACGCAGCGGAACAAACAAGCTCTATCTATAATCTTCTTCGCCATGATGCAAATGTTGTGTCCTTATCTCTTCTATGCATTGATCCAATACAAAATGCCATATTTGCGTAAGGGAGTCATATGTTTCTGTGTGTGTATTTTAAACTGTGTAAGTATATTTCTGGTTATTTTGGCTAGGTAATGTTTTGAATGTCTAGAATTTAACAAATCAAATACATGTGCAGTTACTTAAATAGAGAGAAGAGTTCTCCAATTCTGTAGTGCAAAAATCTTTTCTGCCTTATGCTAGAACTGTTTCAAAATAAAAGACTAGTTTAAAAGCATTAGACACTTTTCTATTATGCAACATGCATCTCCATTTTTATAGAATTAATATAATAGCTAGCATATGGTGGAACACAATAACTGCATTTTTAAACATCCATGCTTGAAGAGAAAACCTCATTATTAAAACCACTTTTCTAAAAATGCTGTATTTCACCATACCTCTTGGAAAGTTCCTAACAGATGTCAGTGCAGTGATTAATTTGGAAATACAGTGCGGTAGCTAAGGCTCTGTCAAGTGTGTTTAGCAGTAATTGCAATGGTTTTAAGGTTTTTATTTTGTTTTGTTTGCGTTTTTTTCACCAGCTCTGAACATAGATCTGAACTCTCCTTCTTGGCTGTGGTCTCCCTACTTATGATCTTCTTTCTGGTTCAAAGAAGATGCTCCCTGGTTTCAAAAATTGCTGTGGCACTCGGGCTCCTGGGAGTCTACAGTTACCGGGCAGCTATTGGAAATGTCATATTTCCATGGCAACGTGACAGCAAAGATATTTCAAAGTAAGTTAATCAACAGATATGTAACTCTCTTTCTAGAGAGGTTTTTACACTTTGGATATCAGGGGATGATGTGGGAGGGGACATTATGTCTAGGCTGGAATCGCATTCTTGTGAATAAAACTCTATTCTGTAGATGGCCAGCACTCAGATTTTGTGGCATGTGCATAATTTTGAGTCCCATAAAAGGTCTTTCAACTGTGACAGATTAGAAGACAGTCGGATAATAATTAGGGAAATCTAATTGTCATACCCTGTATTTTTGCTACAGAGAAACTCCAAATGCAACAACCCCTCTTGTTTTAGATGGACATGCCATATTTAGGAGGGTGCACGCAAAGATCATTTATCTACTTTAGTTTTAAAAAAACTTAGGCAATAATTAGGAGAGTTGCTTTTCCATGTGTTTCTTTTGCAGGTGTGTGTTCTGTAATGTTTGGCTTTTCCTTATGTAACCAAATCCTTCTTGAGATCTAGACTGTGCTGCACAATGCATACTAAGGAATTGACATGGATGTTAAGGTTCTCGTAGAACTAATCCATAACTGTAAGGAAGCTATTATTTCTTGCACTGGTAACTACTTTTGGAATGTAGCTAAGTGGCTTTAGTTTTCTTACGTTAGATTGTACCTGGCTCTGCAACTTCAAGTTTTTCTGAATGTCAGAGAGCTGCAGAAAACTTCTAGAGTCAGATAAAACTTTTGATGAGGAGGAAGGGATCATAGAATAGAAGTTAGTTGTCTCCTCAATGTAGTAAATTTTTGCATTCATTTTGAATGTGGTATGTTTCTTCTGGAGCTTCTTAATCAGGGGCCAGAGATTCACAATGTGTGCAAGAGAAGATCTTAGGGCATATAGATTTGCTAATGAGACATGTTTTTATAACAAATATTTTTATGTGTGTATGTGTAGATATATTTGCATACATTCCATATCTCCAAATATTGGAAAATAATTGTAGTTGTATACCAGTGTTAGCTTAACATTGTGTGCTCCTTCTGCTGGATGTGAATATAATGATAATCTTTACTTTGACTACTTAGTCTCTGGGTTTGAAACATGCCTGGTGTCTGAGTGTGACCTCTAGTGTTGCTTTGCATTTGAGTAAAATGCTTGGAGAAGAATGTTATCCCTGCAATAATAAAAAAAAAAAATTGCACTGTGGGACAGAACATAAAATACAGCAATCGAGTCACAAATAAAATATAGTTAAAGAAATAAGTGGAATGCTTATATACTAAGGGCAAAGCATCTACTAGGAACTTGTTCATTCCATAATCAGCATGTTGACTGCAATTATAAAAAGATACAGGCTTTTTCTGTTATTTCACCTTAAATAAACTGGGAACATTGTGGTTTGCTTACATTTTGTCAGACCTTTATATATCTCTGATTATATACTGTTTTAAAATTTACTGTTATGTTTCAAAGCCTTACACACTTTTGATCCTCCGTGTAACCTGTTTAGTGAAAGCTGGTCAAGTTAGCAAACACAGATTCTGAGCTTTGTGCCAGCACATGTTCCACATCTAGGATGGGAAAAGTGGTAAAGGGCTCTTTCTGGATCTGGATGAGAAAGGCCCAATGTATAGCAAGATAGTTGTTTTAATAAGATAAGGTGAAATGAAGAATATAGGTGATGAGTGCCTTCAGGTGCTGGTACCCTGCAGACAAACCCCAGATGAATCTTACCATGGCACGCTGTGGCACTCGGGTCCCATCTCTGGAGAGATTCTGCCTCCCTGCCACACCATGGTGCCTTTTTATTTTGTCTAGAAAACCCCTAACTACCCAGACAAAGCAAACCCATGTGCCTACTGCTGCCAAGTCAGAATGTTTTATCTGTCATAACACCCACTAGTCTACAACACAGGCCAGCACAGTGGTTGCAGCGTGGTCCCTTGCAGCAGCTACTCGTGCTAATATGTCATGGTAACGTGTCGGCTTCTCCAGCCTAAAGTACAAGGCCTACTAGAACAGGTATGGTGTGCCCAGGATCACTGACCCCTCAGACACATCTTCTTGGCAAGGCTCCTAATACAGCATGCCAAAAAGGTGGCAGATATGTTAGTTGATATGTTGACACAGTGATCGTAGCTCATCTTTATTAGGTGGCTGATGTGATAACGGGTAATAGCCTATTTAAAATGTGCTAGGAACAAAACCTGGACTTTGATTTAAATGTGTCTAGAGGTAGCTTTGGTATATTCATGATACGGAATAGCTCCAGATCCACATGCAAGGTAGTGGTAGTTTTGTGTAGTACGAGAAGAAAACTATAGATAGTCACTGCATTTTTCATGCATAATACTTTGTTCTATAAGATGGAGAATCTTTGCACTGAAACTCCCCCTCTGTATACACTTTACCAAAGATAAGGTTTTTCCTTGAATGTGAAAAGTGCTGAGAGGTGGATGAGGGAGAAGAGGCAATTGAAATGTGCTCCATCTTCTATGGTTTGTGCTAAGATAACCTCCAAATTAAAAAATGCAAGGAAGTAATTTGGTCTTCTGTTTTCTTCAGACTTCTCTCTAAGAGTGATACTTTGTGCAGTGAAAAAGATGAGTATATGCCATACCGATACAAACAAAATAATAATAATTCATTTGCTGAGAAACGGATGTTTCAGTTTCAATTTCCATCAACCTGTTAATTTCAGTTTTCACTTAACTCCCTTAATAGTGACAATTACACAAAGCTATTTCCTAAAGTTTTGCTTCTAAATTGTATGAGCATATTTGAATATTCTGTGTAATAGCTACATCAGAATTACCAGAGATACTAAAAAGGGCACTAAATTTCTGTATTATTCAAAACCACAGGAACTCTCTAAACTTTTATTGGTTTTTATTTTTTTCTCACTAAAGGAAAACCTAATGGGCCTTACAGAGTTTTTTAAAAGGCTTGCTATTTGAGGAAATAAGATAGTAAAGCCCCTTTACATAGACCATTAGGTATGAGTTTGAACCTTTGAAAGCTAAACCCCTCAACAGAGCAAGGCCATGTCACTGTCATGGAGTGGGTTTGCCTTTTTTTCTTGGTTCTGTGGGTCCAAAAAAACCACTGAACATGTAAGTACTGTTGCTTATTATTTCTCCTTTTTATTTTTTTCCCTGTATGTAAAAAAGAATGATTGAATTCAAGTTCATTTGTTAACAATTGTTTGAAAGGGAGATGACCTTCCAAAGGCTGAAAAAACCAACTCATGTTAAAAGGAGAAATTTATTTTAGAATTTTTCACAGGAGGTATTTTCTATGGTCTGCTAGTTACAACAAGTGCAACTATCCTTTTACTATTTTTAGTGTCATGGTCTAATTCTCCATATATTATTAAGTCCAAATGATTCAAAAATTCTCACTTCTGAATGGATTATATTAACTTTGTGGGAGACCATGTTTGTTGACCACTCATGTATCAAATGACTGGTAATCCATAAGAATAGTATATATTAAATTATGGTTAAAGTGTGTAGATGTGCATTTTTTTTTTTTTGCAAGGTAAAAATAATTACAACCACAACATTTTTAATATGCTCATTTGGTGAATTCATTGGATTATGTTTACTTTCTTTGTTCCTTGGACCTTGCAGTTCTGGAACAGCGCTCACAGATTTTAAGCTTAGTGGTCCTTGCCCATGTCAGTTTTTTGGATGAAAATAAGCTGACTTTTACTGGAAATAAAGAGGTGAATGAATGTATAGGAGCAATGAACAGAGCAGTAGATGCTAATTACACTTACTACTTAAGACATTCTTTTTTTTAAAATAAAGGGATTGCTTAGGGATTTGAAAAAATGTGTACAGTTAAAAGGAAAAAATGTGCTGTTATGAACTAGCATCTTTGCAGCTATGTAAGGTGAGAAACTATCTGAAGTGTGGAGAAATTTTGGACTGAAATACAAATCTTCAAATACCATCATTGTCTTTTTGGTTAGCTAGAAAGAAATACATGGTTGTGTGAATGAGTTATGAAAAGTCACTAAGTAACTTAAAGGGAATAGTAATTTTTAAGTCAGTTTAATTCCTGAAATAAAATTTCATTCTAAGGAGTATTTTGAGGGAAATTCCTTATGCTATATAAATGGAATATTTATTTAAATATATTTATGGATCTTTATAGATATTTATTTATTTAGATAGATATATATAAATATATATATTTATAGACCTTGAATAGTAATAGCATAAGTTTTTTTTGTTAATTGAATGATTTATAATTTCACTTTTATATTTTTCGTTAGTTTAGTTTTTAGCATAAGCTGTTTTCTTTGCCAAAGTTGATTTGGAGATGCTGTAATTTAAGTATGAACCATTTTTAGAGTTTTTGTATTTGAGAAAGCTCTCTCCTCATTTTGGCCAGTACTAGCCTTAGAATTTAACCTGCTTGGCAGAACTTGGTCTTTCACCTCTCTTGAAAGACTTTTAGACCTGTGAAAGAGGTATTAGTAACTAGCTCATCTTTCTGTTTTATTTATTTATTAATTTTTTTTTTTTTAATTTCCTCTTTAGGGGCATTACTGAAGCTCGTTTTGTTTATGTCTTTGTTCTTGGCATAGTCTTCACTGGCACTAAAGATTTACTAAAGTCACAGGTTGTTTCTGCAGACTCCAGTGTGAAGAGTACAGGATTATGGGAAGTCTATAGTGGATTGGTTCTACTAGCAGCCCTTCTATTTAGACCTCACAACTTACCAGTATTGGTGTTTTGTCTGCTGATTCAGACAATGATGACAAAATATATCTGGAGACCTTTGAAATGTGATGCAGCACAGATTACTATCATGCACTACTGGTTTGGACAAGCTTTCTTCTATTTTCAGGTAAGCTGAATATTCTCACTGCTACAGGGGTAGAAAAGGTAATAGTTTTTGAAGGAAATACTGTCCATTGTGAGTCAAATGCCAACTAAATCTCAGAGTGGAAGAGTTGAGTTCTCAGAAGGGATTGGTTTCCAACTGTATTATTAATGTTTTGTTTTCACATTAAGGGAAAGATGCATACTTTGATAACTGAACTTCAGTACAGATTTCTGAAATTAAAAATAATGTTAAAAATGTTGGATACCTATCCAGAGGTGATTTTGGTCTGTTAGTGGGCCTCCTAAGTACTATACTGGTGATAACAAATTAAAAAAGTCATCTGAGTTGATTAATACCAATATAAGGCAGATGGTATTTTGTCCCTGATTATTGAGGCTTACAAAAGCTTTGTTAGCATCACAGTAAGTCTACATACAGTTTAAGACTGAAGGTAATGTCTCTTTTGAGAACCAGCACTAATTGCCATTCTTATTATACCAAATTGTACCTTCTTTCCTCAGGAGCCTTATTAATTTCAATAAGACTGAAATCTCCGTGTTGCAAATAACCAAAAGCTTTCCTTAGCATTGAGGCTGGAGTGGTTCCTCCTACTTATAATCATGCTGAAAACTTAGTCTAGCAGACCGTCTTCAGAGGGCATTTTTAAGCTGAGAATCGGGTTGTTTCTGGGTAAGGAGGAGAGACATTCTGATTTGAATGCGAGACCTGTGAGGCATGGCTGAGGATGTTGAAACTGTGGTCAGGCTTAAGGTACTGCCTGCTCTGTTTGTGATCCAGTTAGTACTGACTGAGGATTGGCTTGACTTTGCTCTGAGAGTACATGTCAGGATAGGGAGTTGATGACAGGGATAAGATCACCATGATTCATCTCTTCCTATCCAGTTTTCCTCTTCAGGTGACGTAACATTTCTTGGTTGAATGGTTTTCACATTTGTTGAATGTTACTGTTCAGGAAGTCCTCTCTGATTATGGCCTTCTGCAAGCAGCCCTTAGTGTGGTTGGGAAGAGGCTGAAGGCAAGGCCATCTCAGTCCTGAGGTAACAAGCAAAAGCAACGGCCAAAAGTTTAATGATGGATAGGCTGGCTAGGTAAGGGACTAATAACAAATGGTTTGAATGCTTTCATAAAGCACCCTTTTTTTTTTGAGAATTTCATCAAACCTCTGAGTCAATAAAGAGCTGAGGCTGAAGGGCACCTCAGGAGATCATTCAGTCCAACCTGCCCCTGTCCAACGGCAGGGCAGCCATATCAAGGTGGCCTGTACTGAGTCCTGTCATATTTTATTTACCTGCAAGGATGAAGACTCTTCAACCTCTCTGGGCAGTCGATCCCACCTTAGCCACCAGTAAAAAGTTTTCTGATGTTTGAACAGACCTTACTGTGTTTCATATTTGTGTGCAGTGCTTTCATCCTTTCGCTAGTCAATACTAAGTGACCAAGAAAGTCAGAGTCAGGCTACGCCTTCTTTATTCCCCATCATAAGGTATTTATCTACCTTGTTATCCTGCTGAGCTTTCTCCTCTTTAGAGTAAACAGACCCAGTTCTTTCAGATAGGTATTTGTATGACAGATGCTTTGTTCCCATCATCATCTTTGTAATGCTTCAGTGGACTTTATCCAGTACATTTATGTTTTTCTTGTGCTGGGGAGCCCAGGACTGGACCCAGGAGCCGAGATTTAATCTCACCACTGCTTAGTAGAGGGAATGGGCCATCTTCAACCAGCTAGTGACGCTCTCCCAAATGCAGTCTCAGGTGCTGTTGGTCTTTTCACAAAGGGCAAATGGCTGGCTGATAGGCAATGTGGTGTGCAGCAAGACCCCTACATCCATTTCTGCCAAGCTGCTTTTCATACAGTTAGCCTCTAGGCTGACTCAGGGCATGAATTTATTCATCCCCAAGTGCCAGATTTCACATTTCACTTCTCTGAAATTCCTGAGTTTCTTGTCCACCCATTTCTCCAGCCTGTTGAGGTGCCTCTGAGTGGCAGCAAATCATCTGCTGCATCATCCACTCCTCCCAGTTCTATATTGTGTGCGTCTTGCTGAAGGGGCACTCTGCCCCATCATCCAGGTCATTAATGAAGATGTTAAACAGGATTGGTCCCAATGTCAAGCCCTGGTGACACGCGGAAAGGACTCTATAACTCGGGAAGTTATAAAGTAGGTATGCTTTAATAAGCGCGCTGGTGCACGGGGGATATCTCCTCCGAAAACGTGCACACTGACAAATGCAATTACCTGAGTTAAATGCAGTAAAAGTTACATATTCATTAGATGCCTGTACATATTCATAAACTATCCCGAAAAGGCACTCAGTTCCGGTGGTCAGCAGCTCCTCTTCTTCACGCTTGCGCAGTGTCTCCTGGTGGTCGTGGGCAGGGGTCTTCAGGGATGAAGGCCGTAGGTCTTCCTCACAATGAACTTTTTACCTTAGTCCAAAAACTCTTTGTTCTCAGCAGATTTCATAGGGTATCTTGTCCTTGAATTCCACAAGGGGCTTCATCACCAGATGGTCCTTGTTGGATACCCCTTATCACTAGTGTTCTTGTCAATTGTTTTTGGTTTATGTTCTTTTACAAGGAGTACTACACAGCTCCCATCCTGTCGGCCTTCACCTAACGACCCTGAGAGTCTGTTTCTCGCAAGATGTTCTCTCCCTTATCAATTCCCTCTCAGCCCACAACTTCTGAGTGTCTTTTCTCTGCATCACTGGGGTTGATCATTAGTGACTGGCCTCCAGGTGGACTTTGTGCTGCTGGTCACAACCTCATGAAGCTGGCAGTTGAGCAGTTTACAGTCCACCTCACTGTCTACTTTCCTACCCTGGACTGCATCAGTTTACCCTGTGGGAGACGGTTTTAAAAACCTCATTGTGAGGTGAAAGTGCGTTAGATACCTGTAGCCTGTGTATTTCTGGCCAGTGCGGTATGATGGAATAGGACATAAGGTTTTAAAATCAGTAAATTTGCTGTGGAAATGTAAACAAGCACGTTAAATTTTGTGTCTTCTCTGATATGAGTGCTGCAAAGAATTGGAGAATAACTGTACTGGAACAATGTCCATGAAGTTTGGAAAACATGTTCAGCTGCTTCAGAAATAAGCTATCAGAGGCTCTCAAGAGCCTGGTGCCTCTTTCCATTTAACAATACTATGCCAAAGTGTTTTTTTTTCTATAGTAATAAAAATGTATTTTGTTTGGACCAGTAAAAGGTAGCAGTTAGACCTGATAGCATGTGTTGGGGTTTTTTAGTGGTTTTATACTGATGTTAGTGGCAAGATAGAAAAGTTTTAAAAGTTTTTATTTTGTTCTTAATGAGTAACTTTTTGCATTTTCAACTACCCTTGCAATTGAGGAGATTTTAGGTTTTTAGAAGACGGGAAGAAATTATTTCCATTTTAAATGCCTGCTGTTGGATATCCTGCATTTTCAAGGCACCCACCCAGGCCCCATCACACTGCTGGCAATTTTGACATTTCTTCTAGATATTTTTGCTTTGGAAATAATAATTTCCATCATGATAGAGATTTCAGCAAACTTGAGGATATTTTAAAAATTAGCTCTGACAAGACAGTCTCTTGCACATGCTGCTGAATCACAGTATCCAAGACTCAGAAGGAGAAATTCTCCACTGGTTCAGTGTGAGCCAAATTGCTTTTTGCATCTCCTGTTAGTCTAAGATCTGGAGAATGAAGGGCAATAGTTACGTAACTAAGCTTCTGGTAGAAGCAGACCAAAGGTTTCTTTTTCCCCCATGCTGTTTCCCATGCTAGTTTGTTATTTAGTCCAAGATTTGAAACACAGTACATTTGGATAAGGAAGCGCCTTTTTGTGTTCCATCCAGCTTTAAAGAGATTCTTCTGCAATGGCCTAGCAAAAATTTTGACAAATTCTTACTCTCTTTAGCATAGGGCCCTTCAAAAAGTATATCAGTTTTGGAAGAACTTGCCAACAGTCTTTAGAAAATTATTTTGTCTTGTCTAGGTGGAAAAGCAAAGTGTGTGCATAATCAGCATGCTCTAGACAGAATAAAGTGACAAATCAAATAGATACAGGAGGGATTTTAGAAAGTACTGTTTTGGTTGTGGCCTATTTCTGCATTTTCTCTTGTATGTTTTCTCTTGTATGTTT
>NW_009716684.1:6124-10918 GCF_000703405.1 Apaloderma vittatum | reverse complement strand
CCAGTCTAGGCCATTCTGTGATTCTATGACTTGTCTGTGACTTACGTGGCACTGATGGTTTGAAATTCCGCCTTGTTTTACAACACTGAAGTAGCAATTAATAAATCCATGTAATTTCCAGAGGTAGCTGCACTTTAAAGGCCTGGGGACACAAAGCAAATTGGCGTGGATCCCATACCCATCTACACAAATTGACATTTCTAAATGCAATTGCGAGCCAAAGTCTCTGTTGACCTGATGCATTTGGCAAGTGACAACGATTCGTGCGGTTTGGCTAACAAAAGAGTCGGCGTTAACTTCCTGGTTCTGCTTCTTTCTCCTTAGCAGAGAAGCAGAAGGAAGAAGATCCTAAGAGAAAGGATGGATTGTGATGAAATGTGGATCCAGCCACTTCAGGTAAAACCAGGCAGTTGGGTAACCCGGCTGGTGTCAGGCACAGGTTGTGCAAAGACCAATCCAGCCACAAAATATAGATCCTCCCTTTTGATCTTGATAATGGTTCCTAACTGACAGAATAAATTACACAGCGCTTCTCTGCTCCCCCTCGTTTCCCTCAAATAAAATGTTCTCCCTTGAGTGGGTAGGTGGCTGGGGTTTTGTAAGACAGTTCGAAGTGTGCGACACACCAGGGCTCTGCTGAGCTTGGCTGAATGATGCGACTGTTGATGCCAGCAATCTGTCTCCCTTGGGGAGAATAAAGAAGAACCGTGTAGACCCAGTACTAAAGGGATGGCAAATGCACATTGGTAGCTGTAAGCCACGATTGCAAGAGAGTCATTCTGAAAAAGGCTGTTTTAAATGGTTTGGTTTTCTATTTCGATTGCTTCTTCAGACTTTCCCTGCAATTTATTTCAATCATTCCAAGAGAAAGAAAAGGTAGTGGTGAGAGCTGAAAGCACAGTTCCTTAAAGAACTTTGTTGTTTCACTTAGGAAAGAGAAGATGAAGAGGTAAATTGGTCACTGTCCATAACGAATGGAAGGAATACAAAGAAAATCTGAGCAGATCTCAAGTGCTTCACTTCCCTTTAAATCTTAAACTTGTGCTGCCTCCAGCAATGACTGTTTAGAAAAAGAATTCATTAAATAGGACGTATCTTGCTTAGCTTGATGAAGTCAAGCATCTAGTCTGAGCTAATGTCTAGGTTCTCTTGTCTATGATGCAAGATAACCATCTCGATGTAATTCGTGCTGTCCATTTTCTCAAATGGTAATAGAGAAAGAATGAATAGGTCATTAAACATTTTTAGACAGCCAAAGCTAGGGGAATTAATTCATCCATTGGGTCTGAACTGTTCTGATGCTCACGTCATCTTTTTTTGAGCAGAGAGATGCCTTGGAGCACCTTCTATATTGGTACCACCGTAGGCAGAAGCTTTCTGATACTGGAGAGTTTGATTCACTGTATGAATGAACAAAAAAAAAAAAGGGGGGGAAAAATTACAAAAGCCAAAACCCCAAAGCAGTTGTTGAACCAGATCCAAGAATCCTGGTGTGAAATGTTATAGATAGTGTAAACAAAGTCACACAGCTGCAAGGATAATCCTTAAATCTGTAGATGATAAAAGAAGGTTAGTTTGTTAATAGGAAATAATCTATTTGCAATATGATGAAATGAAGATGGGTTAAAAATATTTATGTCTGCCTGCTATGTTTAAGTCTTCCTTTTTTTATTATAGTGACTTTGTAGACACATTTTTCCCTTCTTCATTTTCAGTCATTCTATTTCTCTATTAACCACCCACAAACAGAGCAAAGGAAGCTGCTCAGATTAAAAATACTTTTTGTATTCAGTCTGCACACTCAGTATCCTGTACATATTGCCTAGAGCACCCTTTAGTGTAAGTAAATATTAAAATTCCTTTTTTCAAAACAAATACATTTGCAGTGCTGCCATATTGGATATATTAGTCCAGTAAAAAAGTCATGTGGCTATACCATTTGCAATGCCTCAGTTACCCAAAAAAGTTAAAGTTAGAGCCAGATGAGCTCAGCCCCACTCATTCATCTTCCTTTAAAGTAGGCAGAGTCTGTGCACATGGGCACGGAGTTTTTCTCTGTCCACATGATCTAGCTGGGATGACAAGGGAATTCAAAGAATACAACACAGTTCTAAATTCTGGAATAAAATCCGGAGCAGTGTTTTCATTAATGGTGACCTGAGAGGGAGAGTGCTACTGCCTGATAATCACCTACAAGCAACAAGGCGGGGTCAAGCCATGGAGAAGCAACGATGTCTACAAGGCAATGCTGCAGTGCACCTCCAAAAGAGAAAAGCAAACTTTATTAGTCAAGGAATTCTCAGAATTGAAAGGAAAAATTTAAAATTTAGTGATCTCATACAAGAAATAAAAGAAATACAAGAAATCTCCTCTAGAGGACCAGGCAACTTCTGGGTTGCTCATTCCATAGGAAGATTAATTCAAAAGTAAAGTGTGAGTGCTTCTTGCCAGGTCAGAGAAATGCTGTGTTGATCCTATGTTCAGAAGCTAGAAGAACCCAGCAAGTTTTCAGGTGATGTTCTCAGCATCTTTTCTCCAAATGAAAAGTCAAGAACCAACGTGACTGCAAGTTTTATATATATATATATATATGTATTTAAAATTAGTAGAACAATATAATTTTTGACTATTCTTTGTAGGAGCCTAGTAGGTGCAGGGAATAGTATGTTTGCTCTCACTGGTGTGGCAAGGAAGTGCCTTTCCTGAGATCCAGTGAAAGAAGCACCTTATGCCCCTATTGTTGTAAAGTGGCTTCTCAGGAAGATAAATTCTAGTGTTGCACAACGTGTTTTCACTTACTATTTTGACGTGACTTGCCTGTGCCTGTCCATATACCTCAGTTGGGAAGGCTGGGACTGGATCTTGATCTCACGAGGCAAGTTGTAGTAACCACTTTTCTCCAGATACGAGCGCAGACAAAGACTTCACGAACGACATCTTTGAGTCCACCCAGAGCGAAGTCCAGAAGTTCCATGTGTAGGGTATTGCTGCTGCCTTATGAGCCCTGGACTGCTTCATCTTTGAAAATTCTCAGTTCCCAACCTGCACAGGAACCGTATCGTTTGAGATTGGTTTTGTTCCTTTTGTAATTCCAATGGGGTTTTTTGTTGCTTTTGCTAAAACATATTTAGAGTAATTTGGCTGCTTCTGCAGCCTTTTCCAAATATCATCTTCATCAGAACGTTGCTCTCAGAAGATTAGGAAAGGGAGTAATTATGGTTATTTCTGAAAACTGAGGACTAAGGAATTAAGAAGCCATACCTGGTTTGCATAGATATATCAAGTAGAGGGAAATAGGGTTTCTCTTGCTGTGGAGATTACTGGGAGTAAAGCGATTGTTGTTTGACGGTAGGGAGGTGAAAGCATCGTGCCAGGATCCTGGCCAAGTGACTCAAAGGAATCAAATTTTGAGACAGGGTAGTAAATCTGTGCGGGGTACGCTATGGCCACATAAAATTGAATCACTCACTCGAGGTGTGTACCTGATGGCGCTGGCCAGGGAGAGTCTGACTGGCCTCAACACAGACAGTTAATTGACAAAGTTAAGCATGTTGAACCCAGACCTAAGTATTTGGCGTTGAGGGGAAAATGTAGATAAATTCTGTTCACCACAATTCTGAAATAAAGCAAGAGTGTGTCTGCAGGGAGAGAGGAAGTAAGAGAGGGACTGGTAGATTAGGACATCGATCAAATAATGTGATAACCTTAACTCTGTCTTGAATTCTTCACGTGACTGAGTTTGAAATATTTTATCTGTTTCCTGATTTTCAGTTGCTGGAGTCTGTAGAACTTCTCTCTGAATGGAACAGGGTAACCCAAGGGAAAGTTGTGTAGATTGGCAGAGCTTTCAGCTGCTGGATTTCCTACTTGTTCTAAGAAGAGAGTAATGCTTCTTGCTGGAGTAAGCCACCATGCACTTAATTTTCTGTAGAGGTGGTGTGTGATTCTTTATTACGTCTTCCCTTTCTGTCCTCTGTTGTAGTAGCTAATTGCTGCCATGCCTTCTGATGTTACAAGTGTGAGAAACAAGGCTGATGAGAGCAATCACTTCCCCATCGACGTTACAAAATCTCTTCTGTCATGCAGCAACTTCTAGCAGGTGGGCACGGACGTCCCCGTAACGTTCGTGCCCAGCATCTTTCTCAGCTCATCTCCTATTTATCCCAACAGTACGGAGAGATGTTCCATGCCAAGATTCCCCAGGGAGCAGAGTGCCAGGTGAATGCCCATTTTCTTTGCTGTGTTGCCTGAGTTGGAGGGACACCCTAAAAATGAAGTCAGCCTCTTTGGGTACCGAAGGAACTCTCCTTCCCACCTTCCAACACGTAGTAATGGTCACCGTAACTACATGTTCTTCGTGTATTTTGTTTTTCTCCTCCCTACTCTTGTGATATTGTGTTCACAGCTTGGCTCAAACGACTTTCAAACATGTTTTTAGTTTCCATGGCTCTGGGAAGCTTCTCCTTCATCTTGACATTCTTCTCTGCCTTGTTCAGACATGCAGAGCTTCATAGTTGGTGCCTCTTCAGGGAATTTCTGGCCTGATTTAGATAGAGGTATGGTCATCTGGTGCTTTGAAAAGTGAGTTGGAATGAAGTAGAGGTGAATAATGCAAGGTTTTCTGAGGAATTTAAGTTGTTAAAAGTGAGGAAAAGTTGGTGGGAGAAAGTTTCTGTATATTTCCATGAGTTCTTCAAGGGGTTAAGGATCCCATCCTGTGATTGTGGGTGCAGTTACTACCAAAACAGGGCATAATCAGCTGTACTAGCCAAAAAGGGTGTAACGTGGAGTGAC
>NW_009716684.1:0-6093 GCF_000703405.1 Apaloderma vittatum | reverse complement strand
TTATATCCCTCTTTCCATTCAGCAAGTCCGTGCTGCAAAACCTTGAGTCATAGGCTGTTGCTTTTTGAGGGCAGTAGATAAAATCTGTTATTAGGAAAGAACGCGTTACATCATACGGAGATGCAAGGACACAATTCTGTCACGGCCACCTTTCCATTCATACTGTAAAACCTTGCATCTGCATTTCAGCACAGATATCTCGTGCAAACGGGGCAGCCACAGCACAGCTGTGTTGATGTGACCAGCTTGTGTGGTGTGGAGCAGCATGTTCCTTGGCACGAGCGTAAGAAATCTCAGTGGAATTTCTCCTCTGAGCTTCCAGCTCTTTCACACACTCTTTGTCTCTTTACTGACGACCTCTGGGTTACATCACTTAATTTTTCGGAAAGGTCTGCAAAGTAGCACAAAGAGAAACTGCCTTTGCCATGTCATTCTCAAGAGGACCTTTCAATACAGCACGGGTGAACAGGTGGAGCACACCCAAATCATGGGGAACATCTGGAAATGTCAGTTCTGTGCCTCATCAGCTGCTCCACTACAACTTATCAGAGCCTTGCTCACCTGAGCCTTTTCTAAACCAGCATTCAAGACCACCAACCAAGTGTGAGGAAGAATTTCTAAAGATTTACTACAGGTCCTTGCCAGCGTGGTTGTTGCTCCAACAACGTGACTCTGCTCTGTGGCTCTAGAGGAAGTGTCTGTGTACCTGCTGCTGGTGATCTCTTTCCTAAATCATGATCTTCAATTCATAGCAGGAAAGGGAGAGTTCATGGTCACCAAGTGGTCCGAGCAAGCAAGAGCAGTTGCAGCGTTTTGGACTGGAGGGGAATATCAATCAGTGTGCTTGGAATTCATTTTTTTACGCAGATGGTGTGCCCACCTCTAAGGATGTTTGCAATGTTCTGGTAATCAAGTTTTGTGAAAGCTAAAAAGGGTTTAAGAAAAGATCTGTTATACATTTACACAAGTCCATTGCTATTTACATTTGCTAACTTGCTTAGTGACCAATGAAAATGAGGGGGCATCCGTAATTTCTTTGGGCAACCTGCTCCACTGTCTTACCACCCTTATCTTAAAAAAATTTCTTCCTTATTTTCTATCTAAATCGACCCTCTTTGAGTTTAAAACCCTTGATCCTTGTCTTGTCACTACAGGCCTTGGTGAAATGTCTCTCTACATCTTTCTTATAAGCCCCTTTTATATACGGAAAGGCCGTGGACAATGTCCTGGTACACTTGTTGCTAGATGCCAACCTTGGGTCCGTGACACTGTGAGATGAAGTCAGCAGAGGAGCAGAAAGGCTAAAGAATGTTTTGGGCATAGACAACTAGGATGACGTTTTACACATATGTGCGTTAGGAGATCCAAAGCTCTTCCATGGAAGGAAGTGTCTTATCTGTAGCAACCACAGAGTTTGGCTGAACACTCGCCCACCAGAAGTCCCCAGAACAAAAATTAGGACCTTCTCAAGTCCCTTCCCTAGCAGTCTTTCCTCCTTGCTGCTGTAAACTCCGAGTAGCAGCGCTGATCCTACTTCCCCCTAAAATGTTGAAAGACCACGAGCAAGAAGAACCAGAGAGGAAAAAGAAGGAACAGGAGTGACGGGTTGAAAATAATCATGGGTACAACTTTTGTTCTCCTCCTGTATGATGCATTTTTGCAAAGCCTGCTTTTTTTTGTTTATGTATATTTTTGTTCTGGCTTACTCAGCTAAATTAGCACTTCTCTTTTTTTCTTCTTTTTTTTTTTTCTGTATATGTATGCTATTTGGAGAGGCCCCTGTTTATGGAGATTTTGGGGTTATGTTCTGTAACTGCCTGCTCTAATTATATCCTTCAGTTCCTTGTGTTGTTGAAATTCATAGTCAATTACTGAGATTGTCATTGCTGCCCACACAACTGTAATGAAAGAGGAACCCATTAAGAAGATTCTACTGATTTACGGCAACAAAGGGTGCAGCCTACACAATCCACTGAACTGATTTTACACCAGTGTGAAATAACAGAGGAAGGCACGTTGGGTCTAATACACTGCTTCTTGGGCAAGTTAACACCCTGTCCTCTTTCTTGCTGTTTAACACAACTCAAAATATTTTTTTCGGAGGCAAATTGTTGCAAATATATTGGCAGTTGCCCCTTCTGACAAGATGAAAGGACCAGCCTATGCCACAAAATAACGTGACCGCTCACCAGCTGCGCTCCTCAGGGCCAGCCCTGTTCAATATGTTTATCAATGACAGCTGAAAGGTTGAAAGCACCATCAGCAAGTTTGCTGATGATACCAAACTGGGAGGTGCTGTTGACTCTTTCGAGGGACAAAAGGGAGGGAGGGATTGAGATAGATCAGAGCATTGGGCAATCACCGATGCCGTGAAATTTAACTTGGACACACAACAAAGCTGGTGGAAGGGCTGGAAGGAATGTCCTATGAGGAGCTGCTAAGGACTCTGGGGTCATCTAGTCTGGAGAAAAGGATGCTGAGGGGTGACGTGTCTCTCTCCAGCATCTTGAGGAGGGGACATGGCAAGGGATGTGCTGAGCTCTTACCCCTGGGATCCTGTGATAGAACATGGGCGGATGGTTCACAGCTGCATCAGGAGAAGTTTAGACTGGACACTAGGAAGTATTTCTTTACTGAGGGGGTGGCCCAACACTGGAACAGGCTTCCTAGAGAGGTGGTCAATGCCCCAAGCTCGTCAGTGTTTAAGAGGCAATTGGACAACACCCTGCTCTGAAGTGGTCAGGCAGTTGGACTAAATGATGGTTGAAAGTCCTCTCCTCTCCTCTCCTCTCCTCTCCTCTCCTCTCCTCTCCTCTTTCTCTTCTCTTCTCTTCTCTTCTCTTCTCTTCTCTCCTCTCCTCTCCTCTCCTCTCCTCTCCTCTCCTCTCCTCTCCTCTCCGTTTCTGCTTGTACAAATAGGAAGGTGTTTGACCTCATGTCTTTGGGGTCATTCACATAGCTAACATTGTCTGACGTTCAAGAATCTTGCCATGTTCATAGCCCGTAGAAAGGAAACTAACAGGGCTCTTTGAGAGTCAGCAAATACATTAACCATTTAGGAGACGCAACAGGTCAGTTTGGAAAAATCAGATATTAACTTGCCCCAAATCTTTTTTCTTTCTTCCTTTGGGCTTGATAATGCGCATTAACTCAAGCCTTCCAGAAAGAACTATAATGCAGGTTTGGTCCACTTCACCCTGATGCAAGGGAAGGAAGAACGGATTACAGAGTGCACAAATGTGGGATATGTGAGAGAACAAGCAGATATCAGGTAAATATCAAGTCATAATTTGATGCTAGTCTTTTTAGCAGATGACGTATTTTATTGTGAAAGGGCAGATTGCGAACCATCAAAGCAGAGACCTGTAGTACTGGTAATTCCTAAGGTTAGCTTAATGGGGGGTTCCAGTAAAAAACTGAGTAGCTGGCAACTGGATGCAATAGCTGCAGTTCAGATTAGTGAAGTGGCTGTTACCAAATATATTATTCCATTGTAAATACCAGCTGATGAGACAGCAATTATCACTATTATCAGCGTTTCTATCAGAGCAATGTCTACAGGCTGATACCGCAGTTCTGTCAGGATTGCTGTATGACCCATGTAACCAGCAGGTCCTTCCCTGGATGGGTTATGAGGCTTATCCAGGGGTTCAACATACATTCACAAAAGGACTTAATAGTCTGGCTACAATTTTAGGTGCCTGAGGGCAGTTCTTACAACCTGAAGCTCCAGCTAAGCTGTTGCCAATCTCCCAAAATCACCAGGTAATGCCTCTCCCTAAAGCTCCCGAATGCCAGTTTCTGAACCAGGTACAGATGTTGTTTTTTGCATTGTTGGGGTTTTTTAATTTATTTTTATATTTTTTAACCTCACCTATGGCAATCTAAGGGCACACACATCTTCCAGCCAGTCGAGAAGCTCCCTGGGGCAGCTGAGCTGCTGGGGGCTCAGTATGGTAAAAACCTTGGGGAAGAAAGTTTTTCCCTGCCTGCTTTATAAGCTGCGTCAAAGACGACAGGAAAAGAAGGTAATTTTATGTTTTTCTCAGCAACCTGTGATTCACTGGAAAGGTAAAACATCAAGGGAACTTGAACTTCTGTCTCTGGTCTGTTGCAAGATTGTCCTGACCATCTGAGTACCCTCAGAAAGGCAGAGAAAAAGGTGAAATAGGAAATCCCTCAGTGACGTTGTTGAAGCTATTTAACTTCGTGCAGGGTTTTAGGATCGGAGAAAGCAGCTAAGGAGGTACGAACATAGGGTGAGCAGGGCTGAATTCTTCCTCCTTTTCTGCAAATTATTTGATGTTGAGTCTTCCATGTAGGAGGGAAGCTGAAAGGAACAAGTTCTGCTGCTCTCCTGAAGGTGGGTGCTGGTACACTGGAGATGGCTTATCTCAAGTGTTATAAAGCCACGTTCTCTAAAAAGTACCAGACACCAGCCTAAGGGACAGCAAAGCTGAGGAACAAGAAAGAAAAGATGCTTTCTGACTGTCTACTGCAACAGGGGAGAAGCAAAAAATCCAGATTGATTATAGCAACTATTAAATTTCTTTTCAGGGCATCTTATTGCACCGAGTGCCATTAAGAGCTGGGCTCAGAAACAGACTTTAGTCTTTTCACATCCCCTTATAAAGGGGAAGAGCCATAAAAACTATTTAAACAATTTAACTGTGATAACTATGAGATTTCTCCCACTTCTTTGGATCCACATTTCTGACTTGAAATATAGACTGCAGAATTATTATCAAGTGAGAACTTCACTAGCCCAAGCTAGACTCAAAAGCAAATGAGCGCTGAGGAAAAGACATGAAGGTAGAAGTGTGAGAAATGTTATGAATATGTAGGAATTAATTTAGATAAAATACTGCAAACCGTCAAAAGATAGTAACTCAGAAAAGTTATTTTTGGCTTTGATTTTTGAAAACTCTATCCTAATGGTGTGCTCCTCTGTCTGGGTTGATGCTGATGTGGGCTTCAGTGTGTTTTTCTATGGAATAAAGAAATCATTGACCCGGTCATGGGTTTATAATGTTTTCAAGAGTTTGTGGTCTGTTTCAAAAAGATAAAATTATTGAATGCTGTGGCTGTTTAGAAAGATAGGGAAAGTTGAACCAAGTGCTGCTTTGCCGTTAACGCTAATTTCCTGGAGTCCCCGAGTCGATAGTTCGCTTAAAGATTTTACAAACAAGAAGAGCGCAGGGCCTGGGGAAGAAAAAGCAGTTTCACGGCCTACCTGGTACAACATTTGGTCTGTCCTGCTCCAAGCTTGTCCAAGGTAACAGGAGCAACAAGTACAGAGCTCCGAGAAGAGAATTATTCCTGTAAAAGGGCGCTACGGAAGCTTCCTCATCCCTGCTCAGTTCTTCCAGTGCGTGCTGCAGAAATACAGAAATATGGAGTTTCATCGGGCTCTAAATATGATCGTAGAATGGTTTGAGTTGGAAGGGATCTTAAAGGTCACCTAGTTCTCACCCCCTCCTGCTGTGGGCAGGGATACCTTCCCCCAGACCAGCTCCACGCTCCATCCAGCCTGGCCTTGAACGCTGCAAGGGATGAGACATCCACAGCTTCTCTGGGCAACCTGTGCCAGTGTCCCACCACCCTCAATAACACCAAATTCTCAGAAGATTGGCACCTTTGTGGGTTTTATTGCTTGTTTTTGTTTTAAATTGGGTGTAAGAACATGCATAATTCATGTTTCTTCCAGAGGGCTTAATGAACTGTAGCATCTAAACTAAGCCACAGAGGAATATCTATATATTGTTGTGATTAACCAGAGGCACATTTTAAGTGAAATTTCCCCTCGTCGTCAGAGCCCAGGAGCCCATCTAGGAACAGAAGGAGCTAGAGGAGAATAAAAAAAAATAACAAAACGAAGCGCTCAGGTATTCCTCACCTGTGGCTAGTGCTGTATTTTACAGGCTTGAATTGTGCTTTGCATGCTTGGATTGTGCCTTGCACACTTGCATTGTGTTTTGCACGGTTGGATTGTGCTTTGCACATTTGGATTGTGTTTTACACACTTGGACTGTGCTTTGCACGCTTGGATTGTGTTTTGCACACTTGGATTGTGATTTGCACGCTTGGATTGTG
>NW_009716683.1:0-12789 GCF_000703405.1 Apaloderma vittatum | reverse complement strand
GCACCGGTCGCTTTTGGTAAATTCGGTACGGGGCGAAACGCTTCTCCTTCTCGCCCTGCGGTCTAAAAGATCTCAGTTTAGCAGCCTCAGCTCGCATAGACTCCTGTGAAGGGATATTTTATTTAAAAGTAACACTGCACAGACAGGTGAAAAACATTCTGAAGCCGTGTGGAATGCTGTGAAAGGAAGTGCTAAGAGACTTAAGATTTATTTACTGATTTATAATCTTTTTTGATATCAAATAAGAATCTGCTAGTGGGGTTGACATTTATAGCAAGCCCTCTCTGTTGGGTTTCTGGAAGTGTCTCATTCTGTTTATGTATTCGTCTAGACCTTCAGGTGAGGTATGAACATGTATGAGTCTTCACAGCCAGAGTAGTATCTGTAAGAATTAAAAGCTCTAGCTGAGATGCTGTGTGAGTCCTGAGCAGTGCTTCCAGGATAGCTTACTCTCTTTACACAAACGTGAAGCTGTACGCTGTCAGCAATAATGTATGTTGAGAAGTGGTAAGGTTGGATTCTTGGACTGCCTAAGAGTAAGTCAAATAACATTTAAAATGTGTAAACCTCAACCACATTTGCAGGTACGTAAAGCACATTCCATTTTTACTGTCCTTACTAGAGAGGGCAAAAAAGCAGTTCTAGCCATAGATGTTTTATAAAGATTTAAAGTGCTTAGAAAAGCAGAATCAACATGATAATAAGCTTCTGTTTCTGCCTATACTATTGTCCCTGAGCTGCTGAGATGACAGAAATTATTTCCAGCCGAAAGAAATCTATTCAGCATAATCCACTGCATCTGTAGATTAGTAGATGCAACTATAACAGGCTGTGTCTTTAGAGGTAGAGCACTTGCTGGACTGCTAGTCTCTTCATGTTTCAGAATGTTTTCTGCATTATAAATTTTATTATTTTTTTGCGTGAGAGGTGAAGAGAAATAATGAGTTGTATTGAACAAGGAGGATGTGCGGGATTGGCCATAAACCTGCAAACTGTGGCTGTCCCACTCAAATTCTTCCTAGTGTCCCCTTCTTTGAGTAGTGTTTGGGGGTTTTTTTGTTTGTTTTTTAAATATTGTGTAACATTTTTACTTTTGTTTTATAGCAGAAGATCCAGGGTGTTTTGCTCAGAGTGGTTCTGCAGAGCTGAAAGGAAGAGCTTGGGTAAGAGCCTGCTTCTTGCCACTTCTAGTCAGGTTCATTTCCTGCTGCCAAGTTTGGTTTCTGTGCCAGGGTGTAACGAACTGCATCATGAGTGCACTTGAGTTTTGGAGGATTGTGCTCATTTTAGCAAGCAGAACTTAACAGCAGTCTTTGTTCCCTCACCTGTGTGTGTCTTTTGAATTTATATTGAGGAGGGCGAAGAAAAACCAGTAATAAAATTGTTTCTCTAGGGTCATTGTTTTGCTGCTTGGCTAGTAGGGTTGAAAAGAAAGAAGGAAGAGGATTTTGACAACTAAAACAAGAAAAAACCCACAAGTTTCAGGGGAGTTAACAGGTTTTTTTCCTTGCATTAAATAGCACTTGCACAGTGGCAAGCCATGCTGTCTCCGGCTGCGTGCCTCAGACACTCATCTTCTATTCAGTCCCACTAAGACTGTTGCCAGAAAACACCCAGCTGGAGCATCACTGGCCTCCTGGGCCTCCTGCAGGTATTACCACAGGGGGCTGGGACATGGTGCTTATGCACTTGCTTTTAGTATCTAATTTTAATGTTACTTTTAGACTAGCAAGTGGGTCCGTGGTGCTCATTTGCTGATGAGTCTGTAGTGCTCTCTTCCCTCAGACATGCTGGGCTATGTCTCATCAAACCATGCTATAAACAAAAATCCTCTTTTAATTAAACAAAAAAATGAGTGCTTTTTTGAAAGGTAGTAGGTAATTTGAAATATTACTTAAAAAAATAATAGATTAATTTGGAGCAATGTTTAAAGCAAATGTGTGATGGCTTCCACAATCACCTGGTTTGTAAGACACACAGATGAAAGGTCCAGTTGTTACTGCATCCTCCCATCACCCCAACCCATGGATACTCCATTCCAGCGTGTGCCTGCCCTCCCAGCAAGAGGTTAGAAAACGGAAACATGGAAATTTCAAAGGAAATCAGGGTGTGAAACTTCCCTTGAGGAACTAGGATGAAAGTTGTTAAAGTTATGGCTGTGAAGGTGGTCCTGTTGGACTGCAGGAGCTACACTGTCTTCAGTGAGGCTTGCCACTGAAACACCCGGTTCTTCAAAGAAATGCTGCACGGGATGATCTGTGAATTAACAGGCTTATGGTAAGTGGGCTCGGCATGGAGCGATCTAGCTCCAGCTGTGGGGAAAATGCTCCTCCGCTCATGAGGCTCAGGAAGATGCTGCACCTTTTAAGTCACCAGGGGGGAAAAAAAGCTTGGTTTTCACAGCTACAGAAGAGGTTGTGTAGAGAGTTAATTACTGCTTGGCTTTCTCTTCCTCAGCAGCCACTCCTAGGCTTTGGCTTTCCTCGCTGTGTGTGTTTCTGCAGTGTTGTAGGGACTGAAAGAGCGTTCCCTGTGGGTGTCTCACACCTCGCTCAGAAATGCTGTTACAGACGAGCCCAGCTGAGATGACAACAGTCCTTCTGCTCTCTCTGTGCTGCACCTCTGAGTTTCAGGGTATTTTTCACCTGTGTGGGGTAAATAATCCTTTTCTGTTCCTTGGTGCAGAGCAGACTTTGCCCCAGCAGTGCAAACTCCAGCAGATCCTTCTTTCCTGGCTTTATCACTGATTTATTAGACACAAAAGCAAATGCTGTGCAGTACTGTCTGTGAGCCGGGGGGAGATCTGTCATGGAGCACTCGCTCGTCTGAGGTCTGGGTGTGCCCTTTGGGGAAATAAACTGGATTATATTTCAGTATGACTCCTCGAGGGAAGAGCTAATTGTCCTCATTGCTGATGGAGGAAGAATCAGAGTCTGCTGATGGGAGGGAGGGAAGGAGAGGAGACTTTCAAGACCACAAGCAAAGAAGGTGAATTAGTAATGCTATTTGCTATTGTACTGCATGTCTTATTTCTTTAGCTGCTTGCAGTTGGACCCTTTGTTGCTTAGGGAGACAGATACCAAGTCTATGTGGTATCTGAAAGGGAAAGCTTAGTTTGAGAAAGTCAACCTCACTGCATGTGACTCTGTTTGCACTTTTTGGCCTTGCTCAGTCTGCTCAAAATGAAGCTGAAATCCTCATACTTGCCTTCAAACAGGCTCTGGCCTGGGGATTTTGACTCGCTTGCCCCTGCCCTCATGAGTGGGTGCAGGGGACTGGCAGGCACAAAGCCAGTATCTTTTTCTGAGCCCTATCCAAGCCCCATTTTTTTTTCCCCTTTTTTTTCTTTTTTTTTTTTTTTAGCATGGCCTCTTGCCAGGCCAGCGCTCTCGGCGGGGATTGCCGGACAAGGTCAGGCTGTGCTCTTTGCAAGCGGCCATGGGAAGGCAGCAGCGGGTGCCAGCAGCTAAGGAGGGTGTGCCTGTGAGCCGCTGAGGGGTTAGCAGTCGCTGGGGTGGATGCACAAAGTATTCTCTTGGCCCTGCTCAGCATTCTTGTTCTTGGGCAGGAACGTGACCAGATGTGAGCTGATCCTTTCTCCAGCCATCGCTGGCGAGCAGGAAGGGGGAGCCAGACATGACAAGAGCCAGGTCAGTCTCTGAAGGCCACCTGGACAGTCCTGCCCCAAGGGCCAGGAGAAACAGGTGCTGTTCCCAGCCCTTTCACAGGGGAGACAGTGTGGGATGTGGTCATTTAGTGGGCTGGAGAAGCTGGACTGCTCTCTGAGAGCATCATCTGGATCTCTGCTGTGGGCCAGCATGAGGGGAGCTGGGGCAGCAGAATCCTGGGGCAGGAGGGATCAGTCGCAGGTATGAGTAAAACTCTACCATCATACCTCTCCAAGACGTTTTTAAAAACATTGGCTGCTCAGGTGTCACATCAGGCAGCATGTAAGGCTGCGGTGCCTTCTTGTTGGCTCTGGGTGGCCTTCCAGTATTTAGAGGGGGTCTACAGGAAAGAAGGGGAGGGACTCTTTGTCAGGGAGTGTAGTGATAGGATGAGGGGTAACAGTTTTCAACTGAAAGAGGGTAGATTTAGATTAGATTTTAGGACAAAACTCTTTATGGTGAGGGTGGTGAAGTGATTGGAACAGGATACCCAGAGAAGTTGTGGAATCCCCCTTCCTGGAAGTGTTCAAGGGCTTTGAGCAACCTGGTCTAGTGGGAGGTGTCCCAGCCCATGGCGGGGAGGGGGTTCTAAAGATCATCATCTTTAAAGTCCCTTCCAATCTAAACCATTCTATGATTCCAAGGGACCGAGGGAACACATTGCTCAAAATCAAACACTAAACATTAAGGAATGTTTTCACAGTTTCGTAAGAACAACTTTGCTGTGTTGCCAGATGGATGGATGAAGCATCTTCTCATGACATTTGA
Organism: Apaloderma vittatum; assembly: GCF_000703405.1. NCBI lineage: Eukaryota > Metazoa > Chordata > Aves > Trogoniformes > Trogonidae > Apaloderma > Apaloderma vittatum. The sequence goes on along the minus strand of NW_009716683.1, from coordinate 8,353 downwards.
GTCTGCCTTGGCCTGATGAGAATACTACTATCCTTTTAATTACCAAGGGTCTATTTAAAAAGAACGATAAAAATTTTAGATTTGATGTGGATAAAATATTCTGACCATGGTATTTCCAAATCAACAATGGTTGGAGACTTTAGAAGGAAAAAAAAAAAAGCTTCTCTCTCATAATTTTATGGATACACTTGGATTTCATTAACTTCAGGTTAAGACTTTGCAGTTGGCACTATCGTGCTCATAATTCAAAACCAATTTGTGTGTTGGATTAATTTCTCATCAGGAGGCATATTTTGCTTGTGCCAAATGAGGAGAGCACTTTAGACCATGTCAGATTCTCAGAATTAATAAAACAGAAGCAACCAGAATCATGAATCATATGCAAACTGTTAGAATTTTACTTAAAGTAATTAGAATATGAAAGCTATTGGACAATATCGGAGCACAGATTCCCCCCAAAAGAAAGCATAGATCGTTCTTTTTAACAATGCAAAACATACATCTCTGTTAAATACATAAACAGCACTCAATTTTAATGCAACACATACTTTTATACTTTTGACCTTAGCAGTCATTTTAAAAATGTACAAAGTTTTAGCTTTCATTGATTTCTTTAAAGAAAACCCACATGTTTAAAGCAAAGCAAAATTGTCATTGAAAAAGAAACAAGTAGCTTTAGCAACATTTATTTTGAGAGAAAACAACTGGAACTCTACGAGTATGACAGAAAATGATGCATGAGGTAACATTTCATTTAAAATCTAGGATCCCTGTACTGTAGTCCCAAACAGTGCTCTGGTTTGACACCTACAGTCCTTGCAAAATTGACTTGTTTAAGTAGTCAAGGATGGCTGTTAGGCACACCGCTTTGCATAAAGACAGCTTTATCCTGAAAGAAAGAATCTGAGTATCATACTGAAAGACATTCTGAAAGAAACAAAAAACAAGCAATACCTCTCAGGTGGAATATGCATTTGCCTACCTCTCAGCTTTACCTTCAAGTTACAGAAATGAAGTGAAAAAAAAGGCCTTTTTCACTGCAGAAGAGTGTTTAAAGAATTGACCTGCATCCCGGTGCAACTGCAGCATGCCCCAAAGTGTGGCCAGCTACTGCTCTTGCTTCTTTCAGCATTGTCAGCCTGCTGAGAACAGAACAAGACATTGTCCTGCAGAATGCTCCATGGTCAGAGGGCCAGGCCAGGGAAAGATGAGGACCTCCCAAACATCCTTTCCCCTCTTTCCTAAGCAGAAGTCTTCAGGCTTTGGACTGCCCTTTTTTTTTTCCCCCCCAGGATGCTGCTTCCAGACACTTCTCCCAATTTTAAAAGTATTTCCACGAAACTAAAAACAAGTCAATTTTAGAGAACCCAAAGGCACAATTAGAATATGCAAATATGAATTCAGTATTTTTAGGCATTTCTGTGGTGCTGTTCCCTGTAGTATCCAAGCATCTTTAATCAACATTAGTGAATTTTATCCTTATAGCATCTCTCTGAGATTGGAAAACCTGCTGTCCTTTGTATAGTATGGTGCAATCTGACCATACTATAAGCTTCAGACTTTGAGAGACTTTCTGGGGGTTACCTCTGTACAATTTGGTTGTCCTCCATGATGATTTCCTCGTTTTCTGCTCTGCCCCTTAGTCTTTGCTCAACCTGTTTGTACTCTCTTTCTAGAGCAGCCTTGTGTCTGGCCCTCCTCACCTATGCAAAGACAGGGAGAGCAGGATGCCTGAAGCTTGCTTCTCTCTCCATTGCAAAAGGTGTGGCAAAGTTTGCTGGCTTTTGTGCTCCTAGCAGTATAAAGTTTGGCTTTACCTAGTAACTAGTACCTAGTAACACTCCCAAAAACCTTTAAAGGCCAGTAAGCCTTTCACTAAAGATGATAAATAACAGGATTACGGTTCTGTCTGCCCACCAGTGTAGACCTTGCAGGGTAATGCCGTGCAGGGTGCTTGCAAAAGACACTTTGCTCATTTGTGGCCATCTCTCCCTCGCTGTCTCCACATACGCTTACTCCTCCACGCTCACATGTGCTCCTCCTCAGGCACTCCCAGAAGCCTTCAGTCTGATACAGGTGAAGTGAGGCTTTCTCAGAGTTTGGGGACGCTGCTAGGCTGTGCTGCCCAAGCATCATTAAACGCATTTCAGCCATCACGCCACGCAGAGCTGAGTCTCCAGTTTGGGTTTCTGTGGCCTGTGGTAGTAACCTGTGCTCAGGCAGTGTTGCAGAACAAGTAACAGAAACAATGCGAGGGACTCCAACACTGCCTGCAATCCCCACTTCAAATCCACCAGCTAGGGGCAACATCTATTTTTCCCTCCTCCTGCACAGAACCAGCTCTGGGACCAGCCAGCAACCAGCATCTTTCTGAAGGAGCTCCCTGCCTCAAGCCATCATCGCTCTCAGCTGAGGAGCTCTGGGGTCCTCCAGCCACACCTGTGTCTTTTACCACAACCCCCCCATATGCTCCTGGCTTCAAAAAACAAGGGTGGAGGCAGCAACATCAAAAGCCGGTGTAGAATAATGGAGCAGTGAGAGCAATGTTCTGCCTAGTTTAAAGCCTCAGGTTAAATTTCGCACCTTGTGCGTTGCTTTTAAAAAATATACAAGATATTGCAGGTAGATTTTTATAAACCCAGAGTAAATGAAGTGCACTTTGAACTACATTACTTAAAGGGTGATTAGATTTATTCTAAAAAGCTCATTGATGGTAATAAGTAAGGGCATGCCAGCTACAAAAATGCCTGTGTACCTTCAACTTTTTTGGAGGTTTTGCTTTTGCAATTTTGTGGTGCTAGCAAACTCTGGATAAAATCAGTTGATCGAAGTAACCAGTAAACTTAGTGCCTGTAGCCTTCCAATTGGTTTGTTATAGCTTAGGAATGATATGTTTATAATTAAAAACAAAAGGCAGAGTTACGTTAGTGCTGCTTTGGAAAGCAAACTACAAAGTTGAACAATACATGTTAGTTCCAGGCTGTGCTGTTTTCTGCATTTGTCTATACACTTTATTTTCCACACAGGCAGTATTCTCATTAAAAGTTAATGCAATTAAAATTATTTTTTTTCTAGTTCTGCAATTTTTTTCTTTGCTTTTCTGTTGTGTTTTTGCTGAATTATAGATAAGCTGTCGTTTTAATTTTAAAATACATCTTTTCCTAACAGGGGATTTATATGCTCTCGTTTGTAGATAGATTTATTTACTTTGCATTACTTTGATTACAAAGGGAAGCTAGGTGAAAGGGTAGGGGTTTGTGGTTTTTTTTAATGATGAATGATGTACATTTGGAGAGATGGAAGGAAGTAGGTAATAGATGCAATTGCTTGCTGGTTTCAGGTGTTTTTGCTTAGAGAGTTAATTGAAAAAGTGCAGTACAGTACTCAAATATTTCATCTACAGATACAATAGCTTATTTTTTGCTTTGCCCTCCTTGTGGGCTCCTAGAGGGCGGGAGGGTACTTTACAGCTGGCTCTGCAATACCAAAGTTTTGTCATCAGCAAAAGAATCTGTGCAGCTCAGATTTTTGCTCACATATCTATGTTGTCAAGCCCTAGTAGGCACTGTCTCTCAACCCTGAACTGAAAGCCTAAAAAAGGCAAGCGGGCTCAAGTCCTGAAGATGAAGGGACCTCTCCAGGTTCCTGACTGAGTCAGAGAACAATCTAGGTCAGAAGGGGACAGCAGGCAGTCATCTTATCCAGCCTCCCCTCCCTCGGCTCAAAGCAGGACCACCTTAGACGTTGGATTAGGTGGCTCTACATCCAGCTGAATTTTAAACTTAATCGGATTGTTCCTGTTAATCGTGCTTTCCAACTCACTAAATTATACATTTAGTTGTGAAATATATGAAGCCTTGTGCTTTCCAGTGCTTCTGCGTTGCTCTGGGGATGCAACGCTAACTTTGCTGGAAAAGTTTGGGTCGTGCTCTTACGGATCATTAGAAAGTCACAAAGTGGCTGGTGTTAAGTAATGAACTGGAATGAATTCTTTTAATTCTCAATTTTAAATAAAGAAGCCCCCCCCAATTCCTTCTACGTCTTGACTCTTCTTTTCAGCTTAGCAAACGAAAAGTAAAAAACAGTCCATCAAAGAAGAGTTTTGTTGTAAGCTACTTTTTAATCACGGCATTACTTGACATTCAGTCAGCATGACAATTACATTTTCCTTCTTGAAATGCCAACAGACAAAATAAGCCTAGCAGGAGCCTTCAGAAGAAAATAAGGAAATGTCTGAAGACACTGAACTAGGAATGACAGAAATGAGGTAAAACTAATAAATTGATTTGAGCAGTGGCAAGGCTTGGTAATACTAAAGAAAACTTTCCCCTCAGGGTTACGAAGACAAAAGAGCACATAAAAATATACCACGATTCTTCTGTTTTACTGCGATAGAGTGGGTATCTTGATTATGAAATGCTGAGACTGAAGTTCACTCTCTAAAAGTGCAATTAACTTGTGCAAGCTGCAGCCAAAATGCCCTTCTGTGTGAGTATGAGCTCCGAGCCGAGCTTAAAGCTTGATCGCTCTGTCCCCGTATTTTCTCTTTTGTTTGGAAGGTGCCAATTACTGAGAAGCCTGGCAGTGGTTTTGCTGAGGAGTGCATCTACGCACCAACAACTGAATTTAGCTCTCTGAAGCACATCTGCACAAGCTGCCCAAACCACAGGGGGAGAGCCAGGGCTCACCCTGCATCCCGTGCTCTCCTGCTGCCAGTCCTGAACATGCTTCGACTAAGTTTACTGCTAAGCTGACAATTCTGCCTCGTTTCATGATGCTGTCAGGCAGCAGTCAAATGTGATGCGTTGCAGCGTGCAGAATAAATTCGCAGATGCCTTTCCCACGGGTGCTCTGTCATGGGCACAGCATCCCCTGCGCTGCAGGAGCTTGCTCCCTTCAAAAAATGTGGTATTCTGCACTTGAACACTAGTGAAAAAGGAAACACGAATGAGGGAAAGGAATCTCAACATTTTATGAGTTTGGGGAAATGCCAACTTCATACCAAAACTGTGATAATTTTGTCCTGTGTTTAAGGAATGTTTATGGGACATTTCCTCAGCACAGCCCTGCCAGTTACTCTGAAACAGCAAGCTGTGTAGTGCCACCTCTTTGCATAAAACCTCCACGCAGGTTTATTTCTGCTGGAATAATCTTGTAACATGTTTCATACTCCTCTCTCTGATGGCTTCTCCACTCAGACACCAAAATACTTAGAAGTGGTGTCTTAACGCACTGCTCCTTGCCCTTCAGTCCCTCACCAGGGCAGCTGACAGGGAAATGGCAGCAGCCACAGCTCTGGTGTTCTCTGCCCTCTGAATCACTCATCTCCACGCCATGCCCTTGTCGTTAGGATGGATATACAATACCCATGAGCTTTTTCAACTTGTCTTCTCTCTCTCTCTCCCATTCCAACTCAGTGATCTAAACAATGCTTCAGCTTACCGGTATAAGGTCTGCTGAAACGGTGTATTATTTACTCTTTTCTGTAGCTTTAAATTGCAGAAGTTTTTAAAATGGCTTAGTATTAGCCCCACATTAAGATCATGTTTAAGCTTGAGTCCTTGTTCCAGTGAACACCCTAATAAAAATGCCTGTGCAGCACTCTCCTCTACACGCCCAGATAGGTATGCACGGCTTTCCAACGGGCTGATGGCTTCCTCAACTACGCTCAGGTTAACACCCACCTGCACTCAAATGCCTGCAAGACCATGCCACAACCACCAAGCCCCAGTGAGAGATGGAGCTGATATGCTGCCACCTCACTGTCTCCTGTCCTGTCCTGCCTTTCGCCAAGGATACCGGTGCCAGGGCTGGGATGCTGGAGCCACAGGACACCCCGTTCCTGTTGCCACCTTGCAGCCCAACGTGAAACTATGCCCGGCAACTCGGAGCACCCGGGCCTGAAAGCATCCTTTCTCCCTGCTTTTTTGGGCACAAGGCGCCATCCCACAAAAAAAGGCGCTCTCGCCTTCAAAAGGGTTCTGTTCGTGCATCGTGGCCTGCCCTGAATCACTTGCATTCATCGGCTCGCCCTCTGTCTCGGGCTGCTCCCTCCCTGGCTGCGGATTCGGCAAAACACCGAGCAAGAGCCAGATATAAATCTCTCCCGCTCCAAGGAAATATTTAGCAGCAAGACGAGTAGAAAACAAAAGACTTCTCTGTTACTCACCCAATCGTCTCCTCGCTCAGGGTGGCTCTATCTAACCAAGCAGGCAGCTGAGGGCTCCTGCCAGGGGGATGGAGAGCGGGGCTGCCCCGCTCCTGGGAACCTGCCGCTGCGCCTGCGTGGCCTCAAGCACCGGCTGGGAAACGCGGAGCTTTTTCCATCAAGTCCACTGCTTGGTCAGTGTGAGAGGCCTGCTTAGGGCAGTGGCTGGGGGGGAAGAAAACCCCCAATGCTTCCTGTTAATTCTGCAAAAGGAAAACTTAAGACAAGTTAGCACGCTTTTACATACATATTAAAAGTGGAGGACCATTAACGCACAGCTTAGTGGTGCTCTGCTCTTATTTCCCACTTTGTGAGCTGTTCTGAAATTTAAGATGTAGGATGCAGATCAACTTTGTTACTCTTTGATTGTAACTTTTGTTGCATAATTCAGTAGTTCTCCAGAAAGTGTGGAAAAGCCAAGTCTCCACATGAATTCATTGAGATGACTGTGCTCCAGCTCTCTGACACAGAACAGGTTTCCAATGTAAAATAATTATCAGAGAGAGAGCTCTTTCATAAGCAATAACACAAGAGAGACAGCTAAACTAGAACTCAGGAAAGCCCTTTTGGCAAGAGGGAGGTGTAGGGCAGGGTGTGCACCAGCCCCTGCCTGACTGAGACACTGGTACCAGTAACACTCTGACTGGGGCCACCTTCCCCCAGCCCATAAACCATTACACCAGCTGCTTCACTGCTGTGACTTTGCCACAGACTGAGAGTCAGAGTAGTGAGGTGTGAGGTGGTCGCTGAAGCTCCTGACACCAGCACCCAGAAGCAGAAGGGAGTGCAAGAGCCTTCTGGCTCGTTGCAGAAACACCAGTGCTTTTTGTTAATCCAGCACAGGACTGTAGAGAAATACAAGACCAAGGTGGCAGAAAGGGATGCGACGCGTGTATCCTGCTGTCACTGCTTGAATTCTTGCCCCGGTCTCACTGCTCCTGTGCTCATTTAGCATCTTGAAAAGTAAAGGACTATTAAATATTTCCCACACAACTGAAAATTTAGCTTTTACAATACCATTAGTTTAGTTCTGCCTGACCAATAATTCTTTTTTTTTTTTTTTTTTAATATTTTCTCATCATCTATCTAAAGCAAAAGCTTCAGTGTTTCATTTCATTTGTTTTCAAATTTTTACTTTTTGGTGCAATTATTACTTTTACATCTACATCAGTGATGCTCAAAACTCATCAAAAATACTGCTGTTTGAATTTCAGTCATGTACCAAAAGGAATATTACACAAAAATACTTTCTTGCTTTAGCTTTTCAGTTCCTGAAAAGCTGTGCCTTCTGGACTTGGATACAAACATACTGGAGAAACCAAAACTACATTAACAGAGAAGACCTCATGGCCACTGTGGTCTGTAACAGTCTATACACCCGTTATATATACATATGACTGTTCGAGAGCCTGCGTTTATGAATCTGCGTGGTCTACATACTGCACGAAGTCTGAGGAGTGTTTTTTAAAATAATTTTTTTAAAAACTACTGTCACAAACAAGGAGAACACACCCTTGTGGTGGCACAGAAAACGTGTGGTTACTGGATTTAGTCTTACCCTCCTAGTGCCACTGCTCATTAACCACGAACTGATTTTGCAAATCTGTCATTCCACACAGTAATTACTACATTTTTTTCTTATTGCATTTGTACAGGTAACAAATTGGTACAAATGTTTACAATAAAATGCAAAGTTCATTGATACAATGCCTTTCACGACGGCCATAATTGGTTACTGACCAACTCTGTAGTTTTTTAGAGACATTTTTAGCTGAACTTGGAAAAATAGGAAATGTATTGTAGTTTAAAATAAATGTACATAATATACACTATATATATTTATACACGTGTATGTCTACATACACATATTTTGATATAACATTTAAAGTAATGTTTAGTTTTGATCAGTTCTCTGAGTGCTGGGACTACCTGTCAAATAAAATCTAGAAACGGAATTCGTCCACAGTTAAATAATAATTTCCACAACTTAGAAAAATATACTTTTACTCAATAAGGTTTAAATTAACTGATTTACGGATATATATCATGGAGGGTAATGGTTTCCAGACTCTGGCACAATTAAACCTAAAAGAACCCACGCTACTATGAACCAGTAATGAAACGCTGCCCCGCAGCCAAGCACGG
>NW_009716682.1:0-2932 GCF_000703405.1 Apaloderma vittatum | reverse complement strand
AGAGACACCGAGCGCCGGAGAACTGAGGTGCCGGAAGGGTGCCACGGGTCCCAAGCAAGCTGCGGAACATCCCAGCCGCCGGCGGTCATCGTCATAACACACGCAATTTGGGAGATCACCCTGAGAAAGGATTGCAAAAACTTGCTACTAACTCGGAGTTGAATTTAATTCTTTGATGGTATGTGATGTGGGCAGGCTGCAGATGGAGTTCACACAATTCACATGTAGTCGGAAAAGCGTGCTCACCGCGTCCTGTCCTGCTGGGGCCTCTGCTCACCCCAGGCCACCAGCACATCCCTCTGCCCTTTCCTAATCCTGAGCTGTGGTCTGCGCTCACAGAACAGCCGAGAGCCATCCCCGTTCCATGGAGCAGGTGACCCGCTGGCTAACTTGAACTCTTCAACTAAATCATGTTGACACACGTTGCCCGTTAGTGATGTTTAGGGCACTAGTAACACACCAAACCTTTGCCCAAGCCCCATTCTGTACAATAACAGCTTTGCCTCCAAGGCTTGGAAGTTAGAGAATAGAGTGTGCACGTACCGTGGAAGGCAGAAAAGGGATATTGTCCTCTTAGCTGCTTGCTAAAAAATACTGCTGCAGGCTATAGTCAATTACCTGTAATGATTATTATCTCAGTTCAATCACTACAGACTTTATCTTTTTGACTATGCTCAGCAACTGTAGATCCTAAAAAATGATACTTTTCGATACTAAGCATAATAATCCAATGCATTATTTTCCTCAGGTGTTTAAAGAATTTCATACCAGTACTGGATCAGAAACTTAAAGCTCCAGAATTAGCAATGTAAGCTGTTTTAATGACAGTAATGTGGTGTTTTCTGAAAAAAAAAATAAAAATCTACATCTGCCCTTCATCATTAGGCTAGTAAATGCTTACCTTCCAAGAGTGTCTCTTAACAAAACCTAGACATGTTTTACTTAGTGAAAAGAAACCCATTTTTGTCTTTTGAATACATGCTTTGGATTTTGCTACTGTACGATCCATTTTACCTATGCATGCTGAAAGTGACTGATTTCCTCTTCAAACCTCTCAGCGTAATTTCCTGTGTCGCCTCGAACGCCAGCATGGAGACCTTCATTCCTGCCCGAGCACGTATTCCAGAGACATTTCCGCAATCACTGCTGTAACTGGGAAGTACAATTATATTCCTTTTCGTTGCTTGCCTGCATATATTGCCTTCCTTTAGAGTTTTAAAATTATTTTGCTTCCTGCTATAGCAGTTAAACTCAAATCTGCTGGTTAGCTCTGCGACTCTTGTCTCCAACTCAACCTTTCGTACCATTCCTCCTCTGCATCTTCAGACGCTTAGTTAGGGCTGCCTTTTACCTTGTGCATTTAGCTGTGTCAGGGAGGTGCTAAAGTTTTTCACAGTTGGCCTGAATCAAGATATAGGAAATGTAAAGATCTTTAAAAAGTAATTATTCTGCTCATTACCTGGTGATATCTTATGGACTTAAATTTTTTACATAGTGATCTAACGCCGATGATGAGTGCTTGAAGTGTTTTGTTGCCTTTGCTGCTTGGGGTTATCTGGGACAGATGTTTTGTGGATCCTCTGAACTGAACTGAACTTATACATGATGATAAAACAGATTCTAAAAATGAGATTCCATGTAGTAATTCATCTTTGTAACAACCAAATAAATGTTTTCCAGGAGCTCAGAAGCTATGATAGGGGATTTTAAAATTAGAAAGCTATTTTAATTATTCCAAATTGAAGTATCAGATGGTATTACCAGTTTGTTTGCATGGAAAAAAAGTACTTTACTATAAATTGGTGACAATATCAGTAAGTTCTACACTACATTGAATCTTCTATACACAGTTACAGATTCCTTTTTCTTTCCTGGAAGTTGTTTATATTCTTAAAAACTGAGAAACTCCACTAATGTAGCTATTTATAAGCACATGCCTGTTTGTCGGGAAGAGAGGTGGAATTTACAAGAGATTTTAAAAGATAGTTTTGTGCTGAGAAAAACTTCAGACGAGTTACATATTCTGAAAAATATCCTTCCTGACACCTAGAGGCAATCAGCAAAAATGCTAAAAAACACCACAGACCAAATTCATCCAAAAATGGGAAGGCAGTGATTCTTCCAACAAAGAAAATCTTATGCTGCAATTGGATTGGCATTTCGCTATCAAATAAGCACAAATTACAGCACTCTTGTGCAACCACTCCTGTAAAACTTTCTGTATACATTGCAACTATGTCTGTAGAAAACAAACAAGAAATAAGCTACCTTTGTATTTATCACCTGCCATGAAGTATCTTCTATGTTATTTCAGTCTATAGGTATTTTTAAAAAGTCATTTATTTATTCCAGTTTATGGGGTGCACCAACAAATATTACACAGACCACATAAAATTAAGTATACTGGAGTAAAAAAAAATCAGACTTAAAAATCAACATGAACGCATGAACTTGGTATTTATAGACCTATGCAAAACACTTAGGTTCTTTGAAAGTGATTTTTTAACAACTTTGTTCCACTTAAGTTTGGACTTTAGAGGACTATTCTAAATCCAGGGCTTACAAAAGAACTCTCATTTTTATTAATGCCCTCTCTAGTGAATGCAGAGCAGTTTGTGTAAAGAACTGGAAGTAAGTCATGTGGTACTTTTTAAGGAAAGTCGGTTTTGAACACAGACCTTTTCACCTCGAAGCTGTTCATTTAAATTCTCCTCCTGCTTTTAAAGACTTTGTTAACCCGTGCTGGAGGCATTTAGTAGGTTTTCTAAGTAACGACGTGCGTGTTTTTTAAACTTTGTGGGAGGAGTACCATCAACTGACTGAACCACTTCACGATTTTAGGGAGAATTCAGCGGTTCTGCCTCACCCCTCACCCGCAAACCTCGACTTTGCAGCAGCGGGAGTTCCTCCGACCCAGGGGGCCGGGCCCGCC
>NW_009716681.1:36714-44410 GCF_000703405.1 Apaloderma vittatum | reverse complement strand
CCACCCACCCGGAGACCCCCGAAACTCGGGGCGGGAGTGTCCCGGAGCAGCTGGAGGGGCTCTGGAAACTGAGCTCTCTCCTCGCCCGTTTTCCCGTCCAGGGCAGAGCCCCGGCACACCCGAAACTAGCTGTCCTGGGGGTTCAGCGCCCTCCCTTCCCGGGGAGATGCTGCAAACAGGGGTCTGCCTGTCCCCTGCTGTGCCCTTGGCATGCTGTGGGGTGCAGACTTATTTTAGGAGGAAAGCTCTTGCCGCGCACCGAGGGATGCTTGTTTGTTCCTGTCCTACCTGCCCCTCCCTCTCTGCTGTTCCGTTCTTCCCAGCAGCTCAGTGACCGGGGGATTGTCGGGTTCCCGCCTTTTGTGCTAGCCTTGTCTGGGGCAGCTGCAGCCCTTGTACTGGGAGCTTGTGTGTCCAGGCTCTGTTCCAGAGATGGACGGGACAGCAGGATATAGGGGGACAGAGAGGCTATTCCCAGGGCAGAGCATGCCCAAATAAATTATCTTGTTTTCCTTCGAAGTTAAGTGGATTTTTATACCATTGGTGACTTATATACAGGCTCAGTGCCTAAACATTCTGTTTTGGCAGTTGTAGTGTTGAGCTGCTGGGGAGGGCAAAGCCTAGGGACAAACCTGGGTCTCCTCATGGCCCAGCAGGTTCCAGGGCCCCTCTTCTTGCAGTGGAGCTGGAACAGGGATTGTGAAGCAGACAAAGGAAGCAAGGACAGCCCTGATGATGTCTAAACCTCCCCAGTGTGGGAGGCAGTCTTGTCCCAGCATGGATGCAGCAGGACTGGGTGTCCTGGGGCTCCTTGTGGCTGCTGACATTGGCCGTGCCTAGTCCTCCTGCCACATCACCTCCCCAGGACCCCTGCCCCTGCTGAGGGGTGGATATGTCCTTTGGACAGGGTACTAGTGTGGGATAGTGCCCGTGATCCCTTTCTCCATCCTAGGCTGGTCTGTCTGGCACCAAGACTGTGACCTCAGCCCCTTTTCCCCCCACTCTGTGCCCTCCTCAGCCTGACCCACTGCCCCAGGTCTGGGGAGGGCACCCCCATCCCAGTCCTGCTGGGGAGGTGTGCAGGCTCCCAACCCAGCTCCTTGGGCACTACTGCCTGCTGGAACGGGGCTTCACGCTGGAGGTGTCATGGTCCCGACAGGATAAGGGAACAGTTCTTCTGCAGCATCTCTAATGGCTCTTCAAACACATCATCCTCCTGGGAAGAAACTTGGACAGGTAAAGGCCTCTCCAGCAGCATTTAGGGATGGAGCAAATGTCACGTTCCAGGGCAGGGATCCTGCAGGGGAACAGAGAGGAGTTTCAATGGCTTTGCAGGGTGTGGGTGGGTCTCTTTCTCCCCCTTTCCTGCTCCCCAGCATAATAGATGCTGCATTACACACTCTGTGGTGTGATGCTGTGAGGATGCTCTGAGTAGAGCATGGCTATATGCTGAGTGCTGACATTTGAGCAGAGCTGAGCAGGCTCACGTTACCCCAGGACCCATCAATCTCACATCTCTCTGGGTAACATCACTTTCCGTTGTGGCTTTCTCTGCCCACTCTTCCCATCAAGCTGCAAACAGCTTGATAAAAAGAGGTGACCTGGAGTGAGAAGTGCTCTGTGCCTGCGTGCTCCTCCTCCGGTGGCCTGTCTCCTCACTGCTGCAAGTGGTTTGGGGACTTTTCTGGGTGGCTTCTTGTTTGAGGTGACATTTCCTGTCCCCACCCCCATGGATCTCAGATCTCATGCAAATCTCTCCCTTAGACCGACTTTGCCTCATTCTGATGATTGGATTAGCAGCCTCTCAGGGGATGGCTGGTATTTTCCTTTACCTCATGGAAACTAAATATGTTTCGGAACATATGTGCAGCACAGAGACCGAAAACATGAAGCAGAAGAGCTGGAATTGGTGTCCCCTCCGCCTCTGCTGTTGGGCAATGACAGCACCAGAAATGACTTTACCTTGTGTCTCCGCTGCCGGGAAGGGGGAGGTGAGCACCCTGTCTGCTCCAGGGAGGTTCACTGTGACCTATGGTGTCCTCCAGGTGCTGGGTTTCACACTGCTCCCTCCCGTGGGGCAGCACTGGGGGCTATGGTGATACCACCCTGGGGAGCAGCCTCTGCACTGTGACCCCTCCTGCTGAGAAATGCTTGTGCCTTGGTATGTCACATCGAGGGACTTGCAGCCAAGAGGGGCCTCATGGGGTCCTGGGACCTTGCTGCCCTGCCTCTGTTTCTCCTTCTGCTGATGGGCAGTGGCATTTCCAGGATGATTTGTGGGAAGACCCTACAAGAGGTGCTGGCTGATGCTGTGCTCCAGGACAGGGGGCTCTGCGCTCTCTTGCAGCAGCCCCAGATCTCTCCCAGCTGCACACGTGGGCAGGCAGCACCGGCTCTCACCATGACCTTGGCAGCGCTCAGTGTGCAACAGGGACAAGTGTACCTAGCTTCCAGCACGTACAGGTGACATTTTTGTCCCCTGCAGGGCACAGTCGATATGGGAGAACCCAGGTTATCAGCATGCAGCATTAGAGGGAAAGCATGTGGAGGTCAGGGTGACCTTGCCTGGCTGTTCTTGAGAAGAATTGTGCACAGTGGCTCTGTGAAGCTGAGAGGCATCCCCATGCATGGGAGCCATGTCCTCCAGCCCAGCACTGCTGGGATAGAGTGGCAATGCCAGGGCAGCATCAGCCCCTCACCCTGGGAGCCCTGCCAGCATCCCTGCAAAAGCTGCTGACAATTTTATGTGCAGCTGATGCAGGCTTGCATGAAAATGAAGGCTGCTGGATATCCACGCTATGAATGCAGCTGCCTCTGCAGTGTGGGGGGGCACAGGCAGGATGCAGGCATCTTCCAGGGCACTGCAGGAGACTGTATAAACCCATATGTCTAGGGCAGTCGGGGGGTGCACACCTCTGTGTACCTCTGCTGGGGCTGGGTTTGGAGAACAAAGGGTGCTGGAGGGAGAACTGAGGATGTGCCTCTGATGGTATGACTCTCTTCACCAAGTACCATCAGGATGGGATGGCTGACCAGGGAAAATGCAGCAGGTGCCCCCTCCCTTCATTTGCACCCAGTGACTCTGGCCTTATACTCACCCTGCAGCCTTTGCCTCTGCTGTAGAGTTTCTCCCTGAGGAGTGTTGTCCTTTCAACCTCACAGGATTCTGGAAGAGGGCAGCCAGGAGTTAAAGGCTGAGAGATGTGGGTCCTAGGGCAGTGGCCTGGCTGAGTCTCACGGGAAAGTTCCAGCGCTGGAAAGGGTTAAATTGTGCACAAAGACAGAAAGAAAAAGAAGATGTCAGTTGGTAAGTGCCTGTCTACTGGAGTTTGGCTTTGCTCTGTGGAGTGCCCCAAGCTGGCCTGAGTGCAGCTGAGGTGTGCAGGAGGGTGATGCAGAGCCACTCACTCAGCTCTGGTGTTTTCTGCCTGGCACCTCCCTGCTAGTGCTGAATGCTTCTTCTCTCAGGCTTTTAATTTCTTTGGACTTCAGGAACTAGTTGCACAATCTACAGCCATGCCCAGCACTTGGCATGGTCTTCCTCAGAGTCCTGTGCCACCACAGTGAAGCAGGTTCCTGAAGTCCATCAGGTGTTGGGTCCCTGTGTGGTGCTTTCTATTACTAGTTTTGGGTGAATTGCCTCATATCTTTGGCACCTGATGAGGAGACAGAAGCAGCTACCTTCCCTTGCATCCCTGTTTGGCTCTGGACTCTCCACCTGTAGCCTTTTGATTTCCAAAGCAGTGATGACTGACTCCCTGCTCTTTACATGCCTGAGACCAGCTGCGGTTCTCCAGCATTGATTCCCACTCTTGTTTGCTTGTCTTTATGCCTCGTAACAGGAAAGATACTGTTATTAAGGGCAACAGTTTGAAATACTGGAAGTTGTGCTTTCTGCTGAATGACCCTGTGGAGCTGCTCTGAGAAGAGCTCTTCTCAGCTCTGGCCCTTCTTATTTGGAGGGTTAAAAGTTTGTGGAATGATGTGCTTTGATCTTTTTCTGCTAACATGACCATAGCAGACAACTGGGAAGACTATGCAGAACAGAAGGAGGGAGAAGAACCAGCTCAGTTTGTGCTTGGGGTGAAACTGGCTGTCAAGCTTTCGGTGTACAGGTAAATTCTGTGCTCATCCATCTCGTGTGCCGTCAGTTGATCTAGACCACCTGCCAACAGCAGATGTTTATACATCTGGTATGGAAAAAAATGGATGGAAGGGGCCTCACACCTTCCTTAGTTCATAATTTCTGTGCAAAAGCAATAACTGATCATTTGGTGCTTGAGCAACCCTTTAGCTGATTGTGAGCAGAAACCACAGCAGGGGTGCTATGTAGAGTGGGAAGGAGATCTCTGGATTTGGAAAGGTCAAAAAACACCCCCATGCTTGAGTCTTCCTCTCTCACTTCCTCATGGTTCCCATTTCTCATGTGTATCTGCGCTGTTGTGGCATCATCCACCGCTTGCTCTCTTCTCTCCAACCTGCTGTACCCTTGGGAGCAAATCCAGCTGGGAGACTCACTGGGGTTGATTTTAGCTGTGGGGGAGCTTGACCCCACAGGGCTGAGGACAGTCGGGAACTACGTGCTGGGTCTCTGCTCTGGGGCTTTTGCCGAGCCCTGCTGGCAGTGGGCACCTGCATGCTCAGAGTTTGGGGATGGAGGTCCCTTGACTGTCACTGACCCCAGCGTAGACTTTGGATGCAATTCCTGTAGTAGGATCAGACCCCCTGAGGATCCAGGGGAAGGATGTTTTCTATTCAAGAAAGCCAGGAGGTCAGAGATCCTGACCTCTGCCCGAGGAACAGAAACCCATTTTTCTTCCCTTTTTCATTCCTTTCATCTCATTATTCCCTTTTGTGGTAAGGCACCACTATGAGGAATCATCATTTTTCTTCTCCCTCTTGGCAGCACAGTGAAGTTTCACTAGCCCTTTCTCCATTGCCATGTGTCTCTGGTGCGTGAGCTCCTGGTTTGTCCTGGAGCTGCACTTCTATGTAAGCAAACAGCACAGCTCTTTCCTTGTCTATGTATGTTTGCAGAAGCACCTCTACCACACCAGGTGCATGCTCTCTCTCTGTTTTTCTATGCAATATTTACCAGATGCTATACCTTTGCACTCGATTAGTTCCTTGGAAACTGAAAAGGCAGCCCCAGGAGCTGTGGCTTTGTATTTGTTTGCACTTACCCATCTCTCTGTGTCTCCTGGGGCAGACTCCCCTGCTCCAAGCTGCCCCAGCTCTCTGCCTTGGGTCAAGTCACACCTGAGCCCCAAGCGATGCTGTCTGAGCCTTTTGGATGGTTCTGCCCTTTGGGTGCCCTCCCTAGGTGGTCTCAGTGGCTTGAGACCGTGTTTCTGGGACAGGATCAAGGGTACATGCCGCAGGAGAGCACGAGCGCGGTTCCTTTGCTGGCACGCTGGGAACGGAGAGTCAAAGGACTCCTTATCTATGGATGGAAAGTTTCTGGGCTGCTTATCAGGCACTGCCTAGGAGTGAGATTAAAGTCTCAGGAGCAGGAGTTTGCAGCACAGCAGACAGCATGCTTCTCCATTCTCCTTGTGCTTAGGTGGGCAAATGCCTCTGGACAAGGCAGTGTGGGGGTGCCCCGGGCAGGGGGCTGGTGCCGCAGCCTGGCACAGAGCTGGGTGTCCACCCTGCTCCCTTGCTGGGCTCACATCCCTCTGAAGGGCCTGACTGCCGTGACATGCTTGGGGTGACACTGAGGGAATTTTTGGCTCTAACTTTACATGGGTATTTGTATTTCTAACAACGCTTGCCAATCTAATTTTGGCTATTCTTGCTCCTTTCCAGAGATGGGAATGGAACTTGCTGTTGACTGAATTCATGGCTGATGCGAACCGACAGCCGAAATGCTGAGGGCGCGTGGCTCGCCTGGAGAGGCAAACTGCTCAGCGGCTCTGCAGGGAGCTGGGGACCCACATCTTGGCTCCTGCAGGGACTTGCAGCATGACTATGAGTGCCCTGACTCTATTGCCCCCTCCTGTGATGGGCAGTCACCTTTCCCTGTCTCTTGCAGCTCTGCTCTGTGCCCAGGCTTTGCTAGCCACCTGCCACCAGGGAGTGGTACACGGTGGGTTTCTGGGAGCAGTTGCAGCTAATGGGTGTGCCCTGTTCTGTACAGCAAAACTGTCTTGGTTACCTAGTGAAATAGGGGATGTTTTGTGCTCCCCGTGAATGGGCAGTGATTGCGGGAGTGGCTAGCCACACGTAAAGCTGGAGGAGCTGGACCTGTGCTGTCAGCATGGAGGGACACAAGTTGGGTCACTGCTGGTGGTGATGAATTTCTGAGTGGCTGCAAGGAGCAAGAGTTTCCTGAGCAAGGATGTTCTATTGGGGCATTGGCGTGTTGCTTTAAAGTTCATGGACAACAATGGGTTCCCCACCTCTGTCTTCATCTCTGGGGATGGACCTACCATCAAAGCCCCGCATGTTAGAAGGTTCTTACCTCTTGAGAGCTCCATCAGTCAGCAAGATGCCATTCCCGTTCCTGATCTCCAGTTTCAGGGGTTTACCCTCCTGCCTTGCTTGGCCCTGCCTGCAGGTCCTGCCCTTGGACTGGGCCTTCTGGAGAGGAGGCAGGCAGGAGCTCCTGGGGCCCCCAGTCCTCCGGCACCGCAGCAAGTGCTGGTATGCCACTCGGAAGTCCCTGTTGAGCGTCCCGTAGAGGATGGGGTTCAGGGCTGAGTTGGCGTAACCCAGCCAGAGGACGATGGACATGGGTGCACCTTTCACCCTGCTGTCTCCCCACATCCCCCGGTACGTGAACACTGTGAAATAGGGGAACCAGCACACAATGAACGCTCCCAACACTACTGCCAGCGTCACGGTGGCTTTGTGTTCTTTCACCATGGGTGGCATGTGGGTGTTACTGCTGCAGCACCACGTGTGGTTTATCCTCTTGGCTTGCTCCCTTGCTATCTTAAGTATCCGGTAGTAGGTGATGCACATGATGACCAAAGGGATGTAGAAGGTGAGCAAGGCATCCACTAGCCCGTACACAGGGTTCACCTCCAGCGTACACTCCTTGTTGCAGTAGGGGACTGTGTTTTGGACTGCTGTCCCATTGGTGTTCCAGCCCAGGTGGATGGGTAGGAAGGAGACCATCAGTGAAACAGTCCAAATAACAGCCAAACCCACAGCCACCCGAGAGGGAGTCACCAGCTGGCTGTAGCGGAGTGGGGTGGTCACGGCAAAGTAACGGTCCAGGCTGATCATGAAGAGGTTGAGGATGGAAGCTGTGCAGAGCATGACATCCAGGCTGGTGTAGATATTGCACAAGGTGCTGCCAAAGGGCCACTCTTTGGTGAGTTCATAGAAGGCAGAGAATGGCAGCACCAGGAGGCCTAGCAGCAGGTCGGTGATGGCCAAGGAGACAATGATGCAGTTTGTCAAGCTGCGGAGCCGGCGGTCATGGGTGACAGCCAGGCAGACGATGATGTTACCGCAGAGAGTGATCACAATGAGGATGGCGAGAAAGGACCCAACCAGCAGCTGCAGGGGTAAGTCCATCCTTTCTTGAGAGCTTGTGTGGTTGTAACATGGATCCATAGTGTAGTTGCATGGATGGAGCTGTCCTGCTCTCACTGTCTCCAAAGTTTTACCAGGCAGCCCTAGAGCCCCTTCCAAAGTGACCTTGAAGAACACTGCAGTCACTTCATGTGTTCAGGTCTGCGTGACA
>NW_009716681.1:30902-36683 GCF_000703405.1 Apaloderma vittatum | reverse complement strand
AGGGAAAGATGTGGCCTCATTTGGGAGCTCAGTGCTGGAGCCCCCACGAGAGCTGCTGGTAGGTCTCAACTGCTCCCTTTCCCTCTCCTGCCTTCTCCTTTCCTTTCAGTGGCCACGGGATCAGGTCCTGTGGGGTCTCATGCACTCTCTGTGTTTGGTTGGTGACAGTGATCAGCAGTGCTCCAGCCAGGGACAGAACTTTGCCACCTCCCGAGGACAACCTGCAAATAAAGCACCAACTCAGAGCTGCAGTGGGCAAAGGTCCTTTGAGCTGCCCCTCTAACCCCTTCAGAAATGGGGCATCTGCTTCTCCCTGGATGCTCCAGCCCACTTAAACTTGAATTGGAAAGCCCATTGGCAGCCACACTTGCGTGTCCCTGCCAGCCAGCCTCCCGGGGTGCCCATATAATGAGGGATGTTGAGAGGAGGGCAGTGATTTTTGGAGGCACTGAGTTTCTACAGGCTTACGATAAAATCAAGGACTGGGAGGATAGTGGGAAGGAAGTTTTCCAGAGAAAACCACACTGCTTTCTTATGCAAACTAGGAAAATTAGTCACAACTATGTAACTTCCGAAGGCAGGCTGTGGCTGTAAGTCTCATTAAACTTTGAATCTGCGCTTTGCAGCAGCCCTTGCTTTGTGTTAGTCCTTGTCGCCAGCAATCATGCTGGCTCTGGCAGCCCAGAGAGGAAATCCTCACTGCGCTCAGGACCTTAGGAGGAAAGAGGAACCCGTTTGTCAGTGATGCAATGGTCTAGGGAGGAGTGGCTGGAAAGGGCTCTGTCAGCTTCATCAGTTCCGTTCTCCGATGCTGAAGGGCAGCACAGAGGTGTTTTTTTTTTCAGGGATAGTTTGGATGGAGCTTCTCCTGTTGCAGGGCAGGGACACGGAGTGGACAACATCCCTTGTAAACTTACTTTTTATGACTGTTTCCTATCTGGATGTAAATAGCAAAAAGCCATATTTTGCAAGGGCAGAAACAACACGGCAAACCCCTCTAACCTCCAAAAGGGCTGCTAGCTGCCGGTTATGGTGGTCTCCAGGATGACACAGCTACTAGATTCAAAGGGGCCTTATTTCCTGTGTGATTACAAGCAACACCCATGTTGGGAAGGTGCCTGAAGGGAAACTGAGACCCTACAGGGACGAGGGAGGGAGCTGTGAGCAGCCTGCGCTGGGACCCCTATGGAGCCACCTGTGCTACCACTGTGGTCTCCTCCCATGTGCTTCCCAGGTGAGGTGACAGGTCTCCTCACCCTCTCCGATGTGCTAGTGGGGAAGAGCTGTGCCAGTCCCTGTGGGAGCTCCCCAGGCTTGCTGCAGCCCATGGAGCAGCAGTGAAGCCCTCCATGGTGGTGCACAGGCTTGTGCAGGAAGGTGGAGCTGATCCTCTGTGGGGTGCAGCAGGCAACAGAGATGGAGCAAACAGAAGCAACTCCAGGAAAGGAAAACGTCTAGCCTTGGCACAGTACAGAGGTGAGATTTTAAAGTTAAACTCACCCTGCAAGAACAAGATAAGGATGTGGAGCAGGCTGAAATAGTCATCAGATTTTTTTATGTCTTTGATTCAAGGTTAAAGGCACAGGGGCCAGGACGGAAAGAGTATACCAGGCTGACTGCATGAGTAAATAAATACTGATTGCCAGGAGCCGTATGGTGGAGAGATGGGGATTGGACTGGTGAGATTAGAGATGATACCTGCAGCCCCGCTGCTTCTAAAGGAATTGAAAGTGAAAGACAAGTGTGAACTGGCCTGTGGGAAACCTTCTACTGAGCAGAGCAAACTCATTGCCAGGCAGAGGGTCCTCTGAATTTGGGTGCTGGGATTAAGGCTGTAGGGAGAGGGATACGATGCTTTCAGTGTGCGGAGCGGTTCCTCGCCTCCTGCAGCAGCTCAGGCTCTTGCCATGGGAAGAAGCTCTTTGTTCGCGCACAAAAGGAGCGTGGAACAAGCTGAGCGCTGCGTGCCTGCTGACAGCAATGATGAGAACAGGTTGTTCTCAGAGAAGGGTATTTCCAAGTGAAAGGGATGTTTTTTCATTGCTCCCAACATGTGGAAATGGCAGGATAAATTATAGAGGGAGTAGCACACTTAGAAAATGCTGTGGGTGGATCACAGCCTCCTACGTGGCCGCTCCACCACACATCAACAACCTGCTCCTGCCACCAGCTCTCACAACTCACGTGGGCTCTGATGGGTCCCAGCTTGGGCTCTGCTGGTGGGTCCCAGCTGCAGGTGGAAAGTGTTTCCATGTAAGATATGGAGCCACTGGGCTGAGCTGTGGAAGGAAGGAGCAAGGGTTGCCAAATGAAGGGGACCGAGGTGTCCCCATCCTTGAAGAGAAGCCCAGGTAGAGGTGGGGTCTCGGTGGCTCTCAAAGCCTGGGCATGTGCACCCTCCCTGCAACACGTGGGCCACAGGGCTTGGCTTTCTGCAAACCCCTGGGACTTTTTTCCTCCACGGGATAGGGCAGGACATGCCAGCTCAGATATGGGATGTTGCAACCCTAACTACGGTGGGGTGTGAGGGACTTTCCTGTATCTCTCAGCCAAATTATCTCCTGAAAACATTCCCCTGAGTGGTCGCAGCCTGCAGACATGGGTTTGCAGGAAAAGTAGGCTGGAGGGCTGATGCAGATGAGGGGGATGTAGGGTCAGCCTGCTGCCGTGAGAGCACAGCTTCTGGGGCAATGCACCCAGCTTGGGGCTCTCTTCTGCAGCATCGGCCCCCTGGGAGTCCACATCTGCTCCTGGTCTGTCCAGGTCACTCACAGCCACCTTTCATACCAGGTTCTGTGTCTTCTGCTCCTATTGTGTTTTGGCAGAGCAAGTTTGTTTCCTCCTTGATGTATGAGCGGAGCAGCTGTTTCCCATGGCAGCTTTTCTAGCAATAGCCTAAATAATGATACCCTTCTAGCCTTCTCTCACCAGGCAGCTTTTGCATTTACCTGATTATTCTCATTATCACTGCCTGGACCTCTTCTTGGTTCAAAATCACCCTCCTGATAGTGAGGGGCCAGAGTAGGACATTGCTTCTGGGTCATCTTTCTAGTGCCTTTTCCAGCTGTGCTGCTGCTCTGATGGACACTGTCTCTGCTGTGAAGACTTGTCAGGTTGCATTTGTTCTGTTATGGTCATCCTGGGGTTCCCTAAAAGCTAGGTTTGTTTTTTCCCCAGCTGCTTAGCGTAGCAATTTTTAGTTAGTCCCTAAGCATATGAACTTGTTACAGCCCATTGTGTTTCTGTCAATCTTTGGATTCTCCGGTTCTTCTTCTGCAGTACTTAGTCCCTTGTCCAGTAGAAAACTTCTACCAAGTTTCTCACCAGTACATTTTCTTAGAGAAACTCCCATTTTCTGAGCCAAGATCACTAATGACAACCATTAAATAAAATTTATCTCTAGGCTGATCTTTAAGGAATTCTATTATTAGCCTTCTCCAGAGCATTAATGATCCTTCCACTGTAATGTACTATTGTCTCCCCATTAGCCTCCTTACAATTCTTGTAGTAATTCCTGCCTTCTCCTGCCTGAATAGGTATTTTCTGCTCTGTTGCAGCCCATGTTACATTTGATCCACTGTGTTCCCATTTAAAATGGCAATTAT
Organism: Apaloderma vittatum; assembly: GCF_000703405.1. NCBI lineage: Eukaryota > Metazoa > Chordata > Aves > Trogoniformes > Trogonidae > Apaloderma > Apaloderma vittatum. The sequence goes on along the minus strand of NW_009716681.1, from coordinate 33,078 downwards.
CTCCTCTGGGGAGGGGGCTGTGATTTATCCATGGGAAATTGCTGTTGCATTTTACCCTTTTATTCCTCTTCTCCATCTTTCAGCATCCTTTCCTTTGGCATTGCTTATTCCAGCACTTTGTGCACTTTTGCAAAAAGCCTAATGGGATGCAGTGCCTGCTCTGGCAGCGCAGGTAATACACTTGCTGCTCTCTGTTCATATGCTTTTACTTCTGGCGTAATAGGTTTGTTTAAAATCTGTTAAAAGCCTAGGTACATCAGCACCACGGGTGGATACATGGGCAGAAAGAATTCACCAAGTGCCTGAATGTGGCAGCCCATCCTTTGGAAGCATTTGTCACTGTCCAAAAGGTCATTGACAGTGATGGCTGGGGGCTCAGGAGAAGCTCTGCATGAAATGTTTTACCTCTGTCCTGGGGACAGGACGGCTCTGTTCTTGGGCAGATCTGAAATGTCATTGCCTCCTGCATTAGCTTCTTTCCCAGCAAAATGCTGGCAGAAGCTTTTAGGAGCAAAGCAAATTCCCTGGCCCTGCAGAGCTTGCAGCAGAGCATCACGGCTTTTTCTAAAATTATATTCAAGTGCTTCCAGAGATGAAACATCTGGGCATGCTGTGAGAGGTACTTCAGCTAAGGCTGGGAGGTGGGCAGGAGGGTGGAGATTTCTTCTGGTCTGAAAGAGAGTGTTTGAGGTTTGATGGTGTGAGTGGGCAGGGGTGGGAGCTGCAGGGACCCTGGCAAAGTGCTGTTTGGATCCTCTGCCAGAGCCATGAGCCTGCCTCACAACGGGGCAAGACTGAGTTTGCCAGAGTTGAGGCTTGAAGGCAATGTGAGAGGGGACAAATGTGAGACTGGTGCGGAATCTAGCTTGCACTGCTGTCAGTGGAGGACTTTGGTGAGGTTGTGGGGTTGTCTACGAGCAGCCTGTGCTCCTCCCCACCCCTCCCTCCTGGTGCTGCACCCAACAGCACCCCCGAGTGCACCTCTGCCCCTGCACTCGGTGAGCCCCATTGCTGGAGCTCTTGCTCCCTTGTTTCCATCTTCTCCTTGCAATTGCTCATCTCTCCAGGGTAGGGCTGTCAGGTGTGCTGCTCATGGGTGCTCACCCATCCAAGGGGGCCTGTGCCCTCATTCGGGTGGGCAGACATAGCTCACCCTGTGATATTACAGGTGCACACAGTTGCAGTCTTATTTTTGCAGAGCCCCTTTGCAACCTCTCTGTGCATCTGGGACTGCCTGGCTGCATCCCTGGGCACTTTTGTCCCTGCTCCTTAGTGTACTCTGGAGCCTGGTGCTCTCTCTGCCCCATCCTAGCCTGAAATCTGACTGATAGTAGCAATTACTGCTGTTCGGATGAGCAAAGGGACTTGGGGGAGGCAGGACACAATTCCCATCACAGCCACCCACCCTCCATTATTCTCCCCAGGTGGAGAAAGGCTTTGTGTGTAAGAGAGAGTTTGGAACCCCTGAAAGCGGAAAAGCCAGACTGGTGGGTGGAAACCAGCAGAGCAGTCACCGTTTTGAAAGTTTGCTCTGTGGAGGGTGCCTGGTAAAGGTGAAACTGAAAATAGAGATGCTGGCCTCATGCACATACCTGGAACTGCATGAGCTCCCGGCAGAAGTCCCTGGGTTCAGCCTCCTGCCACACCTCTTCGGGCCGGGGAACAGCAGGCACTGCGTGTCCCTGGGGGCTACCCGCTCCTTCTGTGCAAGTCCTACAGCCCCGCTTGGGAGTCCCCAGCCCTGGGGGTACCCTGCCTCGCAGAACCAACTCCTGCTCCAGCAGATGCGCACCCTGCCGGGGAGCAGAGGGCTGGATGGAGAGGCTGGGATACTCAGAAAAGGGCTCGGGCAGCTTCACGCCCGCTGATGCTTAGGCAGGGCAGGGCTCTGCCTCTGTGCTCTGAGCACTCTCCACCCACATCCACCCCCCGAGCCACGGCTCGCAAAAGTCTCCAAACTGGCCACTGCTCCGGGTACAGCGGGGTGATGCTGGCACAAGGGTGACACCCTCTTGCTCTGACCCGGTTGCCCATTTCAGGGTGCTTGGCACACCCCAGCCTCAGCAAGGACCCCACCAACCTCTCTGAGATCTCATCTAGAAAGTAATTTACCAGAGTAACAACCGAGTGAAAAGTAAGGCAAAAGTTTTACCTGGGAAAGGTGCTGTTTTCCCAC
>NW_009716681.1:26590-30478 GCF_000703405.1 Apaloderma vittatum | reverse complement strand
AGGCACTTGCCCGCTTGCCGGGAGTCCTGACACCATCGCTCGCTCCCAGCACAAATCTGGCCTTGCAGTTAGTGGGAGCCCCCTGAGAGCAAACACAGGTGATCCTGGAGCTGGGCTGTCCGAGAGAAGGAAAAAGTGGGGGGTAGCTGCAAAGCGAAAGGAGGAAACTCTAGCCCAGCCAATGCAGGGGTGCAAATTTGCTTCTTGTTCAGCTTATTGCAGCAGGAAGAGCCCACAGTGATGTGCCGGGGGGTTTCTGTGCCACGGCAGAGAAATACTTCATGGGGTCCACGTCAGTGGCTGGGGTGCTCTGGGGTGGGCATCTTTCCTGCAAGACTGCACTTGCCTCTGCTGAACATTGTCCCCTGCACGTATGATGTCAGGAAGGAACCACACCAAATGACAAACAGGCAGGGGAAGCCTTTTGTGTCTCTCAAATCTTTCATCTATGGGTTTCAAAGCACTGTGCTAATATCAGCTGCCGGGCCAGCTGTGTGGAGATGTGTTTCCCCTTTTAGCTCTCCCTCTCAAGCTGAGCAGGTCCCGGGCTGGCAGCAGTGCCGGCAGCGATGCACTGTGAGTGGGGGGCTGCAGTCCCCATCAGCCACTTCTGAGTACTTCTGGTGAATAGCCAGGGACTTACTACAGTCTGGATGTGGCCCTGGGCTTCTCAGGCTGGAAGGGGATAGATCCTGCTGTGCTCTCTCAGCTGGGCTGAGCTCCCCCAATGCCCTGAGCTGGGAATGGAGAGCACATCCCAGCCTCCAGCTCTGCTGAACAGGAATACCAGTGGCACTGGCATACAGACCAAAATGCCTTTGAAGTGTCTATCTCTGCAGACCAAAGCACAGATATTTAATAAGCTTATGATCTGCTGGAGCTGGAGAGTTTTCCCACTGATCAGCAGCCCTGTGATGTGCCTGGGTAGCAGAGCTATGGACTGGCTTGCTGGCAGCTTCTTGAGTGGCTGCTGCGTGCAATGTGCAGCCACGGAGGGGTCCCTTCTGCAAAACAAGATTCAAATCTGCTCAGGAATGTCTGCGTCAGCTAAAATCGCTGGGGTATTGGTTTATTCCAGGGCCCCTTGCTTGACTCAGCTCTAGGAGGGATCTTTGGTCTGAAAGTCTCAGGATGGAAAGTGCCGTGTAGTGATAAAGGGCTTTGGGTATCTTGGCAGGATCTCCTCTTTAGCCCCCTTGCCCTAATCCCTCCCAGTAAAAGGTCCCTGCTGCCTGGAGAGCCGGAGGGATCCACAGGGCAGGCTCTGGGGTCAGTGTGCTCCATCTTCCCAATGTTTCTGGGGAGATTTGAGTGTTCAAACTCTCACCTGGCTTGACCAGCCCCTGCGGGCAGCCAGCTCAACCCTACGCTGCCGCCCACAGCTGCCAGGACTGTCCTCCTGACTCACCTCACCCAGCAGCTGGGGACCAGGCTATCATGCCTGTCCTCGGGCTGCACCCCTTGGTTGGTTCCAGCTTTGCAGAAATGGGTGTTGGGATGTGGTGGCAGAGTGGCCTCGGCTGAGTCAGGGTGTCACAGGGCAGCCCACCACTTCTGCAAAACCCTGAGCACATGAGACCCTTGAAATCTGACCTTGTGCAGCAGCTGGGTTACTGTGGATCTTCTGAGGGACTGCGTGGACTGGTATGGTAAGTCTGGTTTAATTGGAGGACCTAGTGCTGGAGATGTGGGAAGTTCAAGCCTGCATGAACCACGCAGTGAGGTGAAGGGAGGCAGCTGGATCCAGAACTGAAAGCAGCTGTGCAGGGTTTTTTTTTTACTGTGTGCTGCACATCTGCAGAAGCAACCTGGGAAGTAGCAGATGTGGTACGTGAGGAGGCTGCGGGTGGAAAACATCAGTTGTGGCAAGTTCTGGAAAGGAAGGAGGCACTTGAAACCCATTGAACCTGATGGCAGTGTGTGTGTGTGTGTGTGTGTGTAAATCTGGGAAAGTGCAAGAGAAGCCAGGGGAAGTCTGGAACTCTAGGAATATGGATGTGAGATTTGGCAAAGATGGTTGCTCCTAAAAAGCTTCAGATGGTGAAATTATGCCTGGAACGTGGCAGCCAACCTGGGAGATCACATATGACAGCTCAGCTCTGAGAAGGGCTTGGAAGTGCAGCTCTGTGCTGCTCTCTCCAGCCTGGGCTGGGTTTGGAAAAGCCAAAGAAGGAGGTGGAAGAGGAGTAGAAGATATGTAGGAAACAAAGCATCTGGGTGCAGAGCAGCAGCTCGGGCAGTGCAGTCTGAGAGGAGCCGGCGGGGTGTCCTATTAGGTTTCAGAGACATTTATGTGAACTCTGGCAGAAGATCTGGGGTTGGGGAAATGGGACATGTGCTGAATTGTTTCCTTGGGAAAAATCGCAACTAAAAAGCTGTGGAAAGGTCCTGACCCCATCAGACTGCTGCTCTTCCTGGCTACATGCTTACTCAAATCTGAACATTTTGATTTCCAGTGGATTATACACAGAGTGAAAATAAAAGACAGAGACCTCCCTGATGTGTTAATAAGCTTTTTTCTTTTTTAAACAAATACTCTCCAGTGAAATCCTGTCTTGGACAAAATGGCAAATTATGACAGAAATCTCTCATATTCCCCGCCGAGGGCTGTGTAACCAGAGCATACCTGTGGGAAATAAATATTGCAAGGAAAGGACATGTAAGACAGCTGTGGTGAGTCCGACACGGGAGCCCGGCGGCTGTGCAAGGAACTGCTTGTGCCTGCAGACCAGGTAGCTACCATGGCAGTGGGAGAACCTTGCTGGGCTGGGGCTGAGCATCAGAGCAACATCGTGCTTGCAGATATATTTTTGACATGCCATAAACCCTGGCTGTTCCAGGAATATCTCTGACCACAAGCACATTTCCTTTACGGGGACACGTGCTGGAGAAGAAAAGGATGCCTGGGCCTTTCCCACCCTCTTGGTTGCTGCAATGCTGATCCCAAGGAGGCTTAGCAGGATCCCATCTGCTGTGATATAGTGTCAGACTATAGACACAGCCTGCGATATAGTTCTTAAGTGTCTGTTAGTACAGAGAGAGAATGTTAGAGCTTTATTGCCAGGTTGCTGGTCTATTTGTGTTACACAAAGCTCTCCAAGCTCTAACAAGGACTGCAGGTGCGGGCTGGCTTCACGCTGGTATAGAGCATCCTTCAGGCAGTTGAAGGCTCACATGTTTTCCTGTGTGTCCAAGGGCCAAGGAGGGTCTTCAATTCACTTGAACACAGATGTTCAAAAATTAAACTGTTCTAGGGAGAGAGCAGTTTGTCTGACACCAGTAAGTGTTTTTTTTTTAATTTTCCTGACGCACTATAAAGAGGAAAAGGAAAGGCTGAGGTATGTGGGAGGAGGTGACAGTCATCCCTCACTCAGACCACAAGGCTGAGGGGGGACTGGGAGCCTTGGCACAGTGTGCACCCACCTGCTGTTCACCAGGCATCCCCAGACAGGGAGCAACTGGCTGTGACTCCAATGAGTGGGTCTTTTATGGGCTTTAGCACTAATCCTGCCAAAAGCAATTGTGCATGTCCTTGTTTTCCAGATAAATAGTTAATCCTCCTCCAAACACCGCTGAGATCATGGCCTGGGTGATATCTTGTGGCAGCAGGTTAATTTGGGGCTGTGCAAAGCTGTTGCCCTCTCTGGGTGTGGAGGAGGCTGAGCCGCAGATTGCTTTTGGTCCACAAGCAGGGTGGGAGGATGGGATGCTCCATGCAGCCCTGCTCAGACCCCTCCCAGCATTTTTGGGCCCTCTGACAGGAAGGTCCGCCAATTTCTGAGGGAATGAGCTGTCTGGTTCCAGCTTGGGGCCAGTGGAGTCTGGTCTGCTTATATAAGCGCCTGCTCTGAGGCTGTTTGTGTGGTTTAGGACCTCTGAGGGCTGGAA
>NW_009716681.1:0-26559 GCF_000703405.1 Apaloderma vittatum | reverse complement strand
GTGGCCCCTGGGGGGGGGGAAACCCGCCCCCCTCCCCCGCCGCACCACAGGGAAGGAAGGATTGCCTGCTTGAGCCCCAGGTACTTCTGCAGCATTTCCCTGCAAAACTGGCAGGAGCTTGTGGAACAAAAAGATTAGCAAAACGCTCCCCTGCGGCGGGACCGCCATGGGGCTGGCAAGGAGCGTGGAGCTCGGTGCACAGACCTGGAGGTGTAGGCATTGCCTGGGCAGGCGGCTGCTGCCAGCTCACACCCTGCCCGGGCCCCACGCTGGGACCCCGCTGAGCCCCTGCCTGACCTGCCAGCACGGGCAGACAGGGCACGGGAGGCCCTGCGAGAAGCGAGGGTGGCAGAGGGATCATGAAGGCACCACGGTGCTGAGCTGCTTCCAGCACGAGATGAGAATCTGGGCGCTGCTGTGGGTGCGCGGCACCAGCAGGTCTTGGCATGCGGACCCGCACAGCAAGGGTCACCTGGGGAGGGAGCAGCATCGCCTCACCGGTGGTTCCTCGCAGGGGTGTGGGCACGCTCAGGCAGGTCAGGACAGAGGCTGTGACGCCGTTCCCTTAACACACTGTTCCTCTGTGATCCCCATTTCTTGACTGTGGGAGCTGCGGCTGTGGGATTCTGCTCCCTGGCTTGCAATCTGCAGCTATGCCTGGGAGGGGGCAAAGGAGCAGAGGAGCTTTCTGCCCTGACCCGCAGTGAGAATGTCTTCTGCTGCATGTGAGACTTCTCACCGTCCCAGGCTTTATCCTGGCTGATACCACCCTCTCCCTTGTCTTCTGTGTGCAGGAGGACCTGGAGCATGTCCCAGGGCAAGCAAAACCAAGTGCAGATTTTCATGGAGGGTTTTGTGGCTGAAAAGCTCCAAGGGTGAGTAGCACATGTCATAGAGACCTAGAGGACATGTCCTCTGATAAAAGAAGGAGCAGACATCATAACCTGCATATATTAACAGATATGCCACAGAGGGGTAGGAACTCTCTACCCCTGAGAAGAGAAATAGCAGCCAAGAGCTTAGACTGCAAAAACTAAGATTAAGTTAGACTTACTCATCACAAGGATAGTCACACACTGGAAGGAATTTCTTAGGGAAGTTTAGGTTGGACAAAGTCCCGGAGTCATCATGGACTTGGAGCACCTGGCAAGAGGCATCGCTTGCAGCAGCCACCTGAGCACCCATGCTTTATTTTCGTATCTTCCATGTATACAACCCCTACATGCCTTGAGGTCTGGGAACCATCTGTGTGGGAATGGCCATAGTGGCTCAAAGTGAGAAAAACCCATAAAAGCAGGCAGTGAAACATGCCTGGAGCCTTCCCTCTGCGAATCACAACCTCAGCCTTGTGACAGGCGCTAGGTGACGGCTGTGGTGGCAGGGGACAGCAGCTACTGCTGTGCCCAGGATGGGCTCGCTGTGCATGGACTGGTCAGACCCATCCTACCTTGCATGGGAAGCACAAGAGCCAGTGTGACGAGGCTACAAATTCCCAGATATACTTTTTTTTTTTCTTTTTTCCCCTTACACAGCCTGGAACAAGGCCAAAAACGTAAGGCTGGAATCTCTCTCCAGACAATTAATTATTGCAGAGAGACAATTTGTTAGGCAAGAGAGGCTTTTAATTTGTAAGAGCTCATCTATTCTTATTGTATCTTTTAAACTGAAGGAAGTGGAGTTGATCAAAATAGACTTGAAATAGAAGATTTTAATTTAGAGGCTATGTTCAATGTGCCGACAAAAATAGGAAACAGCTCTCTCAGAAGAGCATCCTCCCCCCAAAACCCTGCTGGAGTCTGCAGGGAGTGCTCCAGAGCAACTCAAGCCATTACAAAAAATGCTCAGAAATATTTTTGTGAGATCCAGCTGGACTTGCTCAGGACAGGCAGGACTGTCCCCATTCCTGATTGCTGCCCAGGCTCTGATTCCCTGCCTGCAGGGCTGTCACCGGCACAGCGTGGGACATCCGAGGGGAGGAAGGGAATGGACCTTGGGGGAGCCCAAAGTAACCTTTTCAGTAACCTTTTCAGTCTTGCAGAAGGCGATGGGATGAGGGCTGTGATCTGCCACGTTTGGGAAGACTTGCTGAGTTAGGTTATACAAGGGGCGGAACAAGGGATGGAGTGGTTGCAAGGGGTCCGGGCCAGGCAGCTGAGCCAAGTCCTGCAGCCCCGTGAAGCACCTGCACTCCCCTTGCCCCACACTATGCATACCCCACAGTGGGACCTCAAAGTGTGAGGCAGGTAGTGAAGAAAGTGGAAGAAAGCCATGACGGGCCTGGGAAAGGCTGTCAGGTTGTCATCCCCCACCCAGTGGCTTCCTGGCTTGGTGCTGGGATGGGGCTGACGCCACCCCCCGCACTGGGGAGAGCGGCCGCACTGGGAAGATCGGCCGTGCAGCCCCGTACTGGTGAGTGAGCCGGGGCTGTGGCAGTGCAGGGACCTGCCAGAGAATATTTGCAGTTTAGCATCTTCTCATCAGAAAACACAGGTTCTTCAAAGCTGCCCGTCTGCAGAGAAAAGGATACGTTTTGACCACTCTACTTCTTGCGCTTATTCTTTTGAAGTATCTATATTTAGAAATCTTTGTGAAGTCTCACATTGACACTTTTCAAAGGAGAATGGTTTGGTTTTTTTTCTTTGAAACAACTTAGAAATTTGTGCTCATCTGCAGCATAACAAGTAGATTGGGCTGTAGGAAGGGCTGGAAGCAAGTGAAATGACCCCTTCTGTCATTGCTCTGGACACCTCACTTGCAAAATATGTTGAGATCCTAAATTTTTGTCCCAATTCAGCCTGGAAATTACTGTATTTTAAGTCTGTGTGTGAATGCCATTTCTTACCTTGTTGAAAAGCTGCATGGAACAGCCACTAAATAGAAATTAAATGCTACTTTCTGTAAGAGACGAGGGACTCTCTGCAAACCAGGCGTTGCTCCCTGAAGACTGCAGGTCCTTGAGAAGGAGCTTGCTGTAGAGATGGTATCAGCTGGCTGAAGGAGAGGAGCCAGCCCGTGGGCAATTCAGTGGGAAGCAGAATCAACTCTGCTTCAGCTTAAAAAAATAATAATGATCTATAATGAAATGAAAGCAAAAGGGAAAATGGGAAGAAATTGAATTAGAGCTGTGGTTGTTCCAGTACTCCCCTGCAGCTTTCTGCAAGCTGAGCCCTCCTGGACCCAACTTGATCCTGGCTGTCTCCAAAGCCTGGAAAGGGACAAGTAGGTGCAATGGGGCAATTCGTGTTTGGGGGTGCCAGCTGCTTGGAAGGAGGGTGAGAAATTCAAAGGTAAATCACTCCAAATAAACAAACTGCTGCTGCTGGGTTATGCAGCAAGAGCCTGTTAGGGATGGGAGCTGTGTGTGCTGGCTCTGTGTGGCAGCATTAGATTAGCATAGCTGATTAGGCACATTGCAGTGTGGACTTTCTGCTTAGCAGAGCTTTGGATTTTCCTAGAAATGTCTAGAAATCAGATGACAAGTCAAGTGCTTCAGTGATGGGAAGGAGAATTAGCACTCACATGTGTGCCACAGGCAGGAAGGAGCTGGAGGGAATGAGATGTTTCTCCAGTATTTTTGGCTGGAACCAAAACTGGCCCCAAGGTGTGAAGCTGGGGTACTCCCACAGCGATGCTCGAAGACTCTTGCTTCTGGATCTCCACTTACCTGGGACATTTCAGGCCCGTGAACACCGTGAGCCTGGCCTTGGTTTTGGGCTGAAATAATCTATAAAGACCTGTCCCAGGCCTGCCCCAGCCTCCTGCCGTAGTTCTGCCAGCCCAGGAGCCCAGTGCTGGTCTCCTCGAAACCTGTGGGCTAGACCTTGTCCCCACAGGTTATCGGGGACTTAGCGGCATGGTGCTCCAGCAAACACTTTGCTTCAATTGAGGTAGATTTGATCTCCATTACTCCCATTTACAGAGGCACTATCTTATCTGAGAGTGGTATCAGGCTTTCTGGCACCCTTGGGCGAGTGGAAAGCAGGCTGATAGAGCTCTGAGCTCCAGCTCACCCTTCCCTTGGATTTTGCTCTGCATCTGGCATGTGGCATGGGACACTTGTATGGGCTATAGCTGATGGAGTAGTGGTTTTCCTTCTCTTCAGTTGAGGTGCTGCGTTTTCTCTTCTCTTTTCCCTATGCTTGGTGAGTGTTTCGACGGGCAGGTTCCAGTGTCAGGTGTTTAGTGCTGGCAGAAAGGATTCAGCTATGCCCATGATGTGAGCTTGTTGCCCTCTGACTCTTGATCTGGAAGGATGTGACATCTCCATGTCCATCTCCTTGTTCCTGTTGTCCTCATGTCCTCTACAAACCGACACGATGTTAGAAAGGGGTTGCGTTAGTTTTGGATCACACTCAGACTAATCTATACCCCATCCTCTCTGTACAGCAGCTCCATTTCTTCTTTCCTTCTCTTCCTCTGATGTATATGGCTAAAAGTTGTTATTTTTCTTGCTGTCCTCTGCAAGAGCCAATTCAGCCTGACCTTTGCCAATTCTCACTTTATGTCTTGGGCGTTTCAAGACATGGGAGTAGGCTGTCTTTTTCCTTTGCAGCACAAACCTTTTACCCCATTCCTTATCAGCTCACTCTGTCCTTTTATGTAGTTATTTCCCTGGCCAGCACAAAAGACCTTTCTAGGCTTGAAATACATGTTCCAGAGATTAAAAGTGCAAAAACCACTAAAGCAGACTCTGAGCCACCTCTGTGTACAAGTCCCCAGACTTGCTGCCCAGCAGGTTTCATACTTGGGGCCACATCCCTGGCAGGTCTGTCAGGAGGGCAGCCAGCAGCACGGTGCTGGGCTGAGGCTGGGGGGAGCAGCAGCAGCATGGGGATGGAAGAAGGACCACAGGAGAGGAACCTTCTCCTTTCACTCCTGAGGATCAAGATGAGAAATAGTCCCAGTGGTTTATTTTTATCTAGTGCTCTTCTATTTCTGGGGCACCACCATGTACCAAGCGATGTTCTGAGCTGCAGCTTGACGGCTGTTCTACTCTGGTCGCTCCGCAAGCTTTGGCCTGCTTTTACATTGAAGGAAGAAATGAAATGAAATATCACCTGCCCTTCCTTGTTCTGCTTTTGTTTCCAAGCTGGGAAATTTGATGCGAAAATTAGCTGTGGCCATCTTGCAGGACAGAATGAGAGCATGAGAGTTGTGTGGGATTTGGGGCTTGTGGGTCCCTGAAGATTCATTAGGGAAGGAATGGTAACATAAGGCTGAAGGCAGCTGGAGAGCACTGTTTTACTTGGCCCCATGACAAAACAAAAAAAAAAGTAAAATCGAAAAAAAGAAGAAAGAAAAAAAGAAAAAAAAAAGGAAAAAAAAGAATAAAAGAAAGGCCAAAGCTTTTGTTCAAAGACCGCCACAGTTTTGGGAAGACCAGCCCTGGGATTTGGAGCTGTGTCCTGCCCAGTTTATTCATGTGCCCCCTGGCCCTGCTGGCCTGGGGAGCAGCTCTGGCCGCCCTGTCCTGCCGCTCTGCAGCCAGTGCATCCCATCGGCTGTGCCTGTGCCAGCTCTGCTTCAGCTCCCATGGAAGCTGTTACAGGGCAACTGCTCGTGCCCTGCTGTGCAATGCTCGGCTTAGCTACTTGCTTGCTCCTGGCTGGCTGCTCGTGATGGGTGAGACACTTGTCATTCGTGTACTGGAGGATAAACCCATCCTTACTGCAACGGAGGGATCTGCATGGGATGTACCGGATCCCAGCCAGAAGTGTTTGCAAGAAAACAAACAGCTTCTTGCCTCCCATGTCCTGTGGCTCTTCCATAGCTTTGGGCATGACCAGGGCTAAGTTCGTTTTGGCTTCACATGGAGCAAACTTCTAGGTCTTTCTGCCTTGTCCCTCAAAACTTGCCTTCATAATACTCCTACGTTGTTGCACGGGACCACTGCTGCCAAGCTGCACCTTGAGAAACCTGTGGCTGGTGCTGCTCTGGTGTGATGGAGCTGATCCTCAACAATGCCACCCTGGCCCTCCTGTTCCTCTGCCTCTGCAAAGAGAAGTGACGTCCCTTGGCTTCTTTGACTCTGCTGCCTGCACGTAGACTCCTGTTCCCAGCCCTCCTCATGGGACTGGTGGCTTTGACACTTGCCCCATTGCAGAGGCCAGTTTGACTTGGCACAGGGTTCCTGGAGCTGAAATTGCTGGAGTACCACAGGGTAGAAAACATGATCCATCTGCCTGGAATCAGGAGAAACATCCACAGAAGCCAGAGGCTGCTCCAGCAGACAGGAGTTTTTCACTTTGCTGCCAGCACAACTGTTTTTCCAAGGCATAACTGTTGCCAGAAATCCGTGGAGTCAAGACCTGCTATTTCTTTGCTTCTAAACAAAACAAAGCCTAGTTTGCTTTCTGTCAGGGCGAAAAGCTCTTGTCTCAGAGAATAAAAACAGGCAGAAAGAGAGCAGGCTCTCGTTTCCTCTTTCATTCAGCAATGATAATTTTGGGGAGAGGGGAATTATCTTGCAGGAGATGGGAGATGGGTGCACACCCTGGGCATGCTCTAGTCTGCATGGGGAATTCTCATCTATCCTTGCAAGATGTTTTAAGCATCTTTCCAACCTCATCATCCTTTTGAAGCGGTTGGGCTCCCTCTCCCTGATGCCTTAGGCGCTATGAGCAGCATGACAAGCTCGCCGCCACGCTGCCTTTGCAGCTCAGCAGAACGATCATGCGTAAAATCCCCAGGTAATTTACCCTGAGTGGGATCCTGTGATTTGCTGACATTCCTCATAAACTGCAACGAACATAAAAGAAATGAATGCAGAGTTGCTAATTTGGAAACTCATTTTGAATAACTCCTCGCCGATGTGGTAACAGTTAGCAGGGAGCCCTGGTGATAAATAATAGTTGCTGAAATCCTGAATTGGCTATAAATTGGCATGAAGGAGCGGAATCCCCTGTGTGAGGCTCAGCTCAGTGAGTTACTCTACGCTACACTCAGCAGCAGCTGCAGGTGAAGACAGAGATAGTTTTAGCTGTATGAGGTCGTAGTAGCAGATGTCCTGATCTATGTAAACTAGATCATCATATGCATCCTCAAATGTCAGCTCTGCTTTACATTGCTTACTGCTTCTGCGAGCTGCAGGGCTTTACACCAGTGGATTATCCGCCTCCCCTCTCTGCTGAGCACTCCTCCTTTTTAGCTGCTTGGTGTAATTGTGTATAAACTGGGAAGATCCCAAAGGGATCATATACTTTTCTGCACAAGCTGCTTTCCTTATTCACATTTGACATCACCTGCAGGCATCCCTGAGACCAAGCAGTGTTTCCTTGCAGGACAGGGTGGCTTCAGCAGCAGCGGGCAGAGACCTGCTGTGCCCAGGGCTGGATGGGGTGATGTGGTCTGAGACCTCTGTGGTAGTACCCAAGGTCGTGGCGGGGGGCAAGATTTCCTCATGGACAACTGGCTTTCCTTCCTGGTGGCTCACCTACCCCAGCATCTCTGAGATGTTTGGTGCCAGAGTGGGGAATGTGACGTCTCTCCTCCAAGATGCTTGGATGGATCGGCAGAAGGGCTGTGGATTGGGAATGTGGTGCAGCTTCTCCCTCCCACAACTTGAAGCTGACTTGTCAGGGCTGGATCCACTTTCCAGCACCATGGCCTGATGCATAACAGCGCTTGGGAGGCTGGAGGGTGTGCAAGGAATTGCTGATGGTGAGAGCAAAGCGTGGATACAGTCTTCCTCTGGTGAACATGACTGTTTTTTAGAAGCCATGAGTCTGAGCTGTAATGAGGATGAAGTTAAAGTTTCCTTTCACCACATTTTGTCTTCCAAAAGAGCTGCTGCTGCTTGTAGGTGGCTGCAATTGCAGCAACAGCTTCATGGTCTGCAAGAGGGGAGATGCTGCTGCCAACATGGCAGGCTGTGTTGATTTGGGTGGCTAAGGCACGACTCGGCCAACAGCCCGCAGAGTCGTCAGTCACGTCAGCCAGATCCCAGAGGTAGCTTCCACCAGTACCGACCCGCAGAGCTATTGCAGAAGCAGACTGGATTTCTTTGTAACCACATACTTTGAAAGATATATCTTTGTCTTTCAACATCTTGTGACCGCAGCTGCCTATTGTTACACACACTGGGAATGAGTCAGAGCTCAGAGGACTGCTCAGCTTTCCAGGTACTGATGTGGCACTCAGCCTTAAGAGTTAAGTCTTTCTGCTGGGTTTCCTCTGTCTGGGGCACCTCAGGCAGACCTGGGGAGACCCGCTTCTGCCTGTCTGAAAAGGAAATTGTTGTAGAGGTTGTGAGCTGTGGTAGTTAGACCACAAAAGGAAGGCAGCTTCTCTGGCACAGAGATATGGAAGATCTTACCTATGTATGGGCTTGAGAAAGATCTATAGAGGTTCAGTGTTTCCTTTGGTTAAAAATGTTCTGAGTTTGCCAAGTACTTTCATTTATTGTGGTGTCCTGATTATGTGGGTTTTGGCCCTGCTGTATTAACCATTACTAAGCTAAGATCTCTCCCCATAAATTGTCTCCATATTGAGTTATTTCTAAGAGTTTGTTAAATTACACAGGTTTCTTCCTCCTGCTCCTTTCCAGCAGAGGCTGTGATTTATAACATGCATTTGTATATTTTTAAATGTCCCTTCTAGATGATAAGCACCCCTGAAATATGTTGCTATAAGTGACTCCAGGGAGATTAGCCCTGCTTGAGGCACGCAGCTTTTGGCTGCATGTCCTTCAAAAGGCATGACATGTTTAAGAAACACCTCATGTTAGACAAACTGTTCGCAGGCTGAAGACATCCAACAGCAGCCAGTGATGAATGTTTTGCGCATCAGAAGATGTAAATCTTATTTTAATCCTGCCTGACTCATGGCCAGCTTGTCCTGAGCCTGGCTAAGGGCTTGCTGCCTTGTTTTCTGAGTGTATCTCGCCCTGATCACCCGGACAGCTGGTTGGCAATCCCTTGCTCTCATAAGAGAAAAGTCAGCACAATTCCATCCACTCAAAATTACTCAATAGCCATAACTCAGAGCAGGAAATCTGCAGCTCAGAGAGGTACCATGGTGGACCTCTCTGACTGGAAGATATTCCTCCCCCAGGCAGGGTGGGCCCCCTTATCTGGGACTTTGGTTTCTACAAGCTCAAAACGAGCTCAGAGCTGGCTAGGAGAGCTGCAGCTGTGATTATAACCAGCTTGACCTTTCTAAACCCTTCTCTTCCCTCAAGCTGGGGTTAGAAAACAGCTTTCCAAGCCAAAGGGCTGATGTCAGGATTCCTTCATTCAGCAATGTTGGGTAAAGGCTAATAAACACCACTAAGAGCTTGCTAATAGCTCCAATTAGCCTGCAGCTGATGCTTCATAAGTGGTTCTCTTTCCCCCTCACCCTCTTCCTTGCAGCCGTTTCCTGGTGGAGTTTAGGAAGGTGAGGTGGATTAATGCTACTTTGGGGCACAGTCAGGAGTCCCAGCTGCAAAATCACATTTTCCTCTTGGCTTTTCTACAGTGAGTCTGGCAGGGATTTCTCTGCTTCTACCTGATGTCGAGGTGTGGATGATGCATTTGTTTTGTGGGTGTGTTGCTGGGAATAAGCCTTAAAATTTGGGAGTTTGATAGACTAGAAGTAGAATTAAAATGCAGCTTTAAAGAGCTGCTCAGCCTTGCTGCTGGGACCCTTCCTGGCTGCAAGAGAATCTCCTAGCTGTTTCCTCAAACCTTATGAGGAGCGATTGAGGGAGCTGGGTCTGTTCAGTTTGACGAAGAGGAGGCTGAGGGGGGATCTCATCATGCTCTACAGTTACTTGAAAGGACATTGTAGAGAGGTTGGTGCTGGTCTCTTCTCACAGGTAATTAGGGACAGAACCAGGGGGAATGATTGCAAGTTGCAACAGGGCAAGTTTAGGCTGGACATTAGGAAGAAATTCTTCACAGAAAGAGTGGTCAGACACTGGAATAGACTGCCTAGGGGGGTGGTTGAGTCGTCATCCCTGGGTGTGTTCAAGTGTCGTTTAGATGTGGTGTTGGGTGATAATGGTTTAGGGGTGAACTTGTAGTGTAGGGTTAATGGTTGGACTCGATGATCCCAAGGGTCTTTTCCAACCTGAATTGTTCTATGATAAGGGTGAAAGAAACTGTGATAAAAGGGTTTGAAGAAGGAGCTCATCTTTTAAAGAGAAAGCTATTCCTCAGCTATCTGCCACTGTGGGACCTGGGCTTGGGAACTCAGGGGTCCCTCCAGCCCAGGTCTGGGGGTCACATCACCAGACACATGCTATGTGCATTGCGTGCTGCATTTCTCACCCTGATCCTCTGTTTACAGACATTGTGTTTCTTCTGTATGTGAGCTGGCCGGAGCTGCAGAATTACATGGGCTCCTACAGCAGCGTCATGGAAAACACCATTCCCTGCATCGTGGAGAGAGGTGGGTTGTAAAACCTTTGCAGAGGCTGAGGCAGGATTGCCGCGGGGCTCTGCTGTTTCTTGGCTTAAGGATCCTAATTCTGGATCTTTTCTCCTACACCTTCGATTACAGTTCCTATAACGCATCTGAACAACCTGCTGTGCAACCTTCCTCCACAGGGATTCATGGGCATATTTTGAAAGCATCTTTACTCCAAGCCCCCACAAAAGAAAAAAAAAATCCAACCAAACATGCTTTGGAATAAAGCATCCAAGCAGATGACTTGGAAATGGGTCTTGCATAGTGCTGGCGTTGTGTGCAGGCATATGTCCCCTGATTCTGTGGACTTAAAAGCTTGTAAGCACAGTGATTGTGTTAGCAGATCTTGTTTCCTTCTTACAGAGATAAAAGCAAAGAGCAGACTGGATTCTTGTGGGAGAGAGCTTTTTGAGAGATACCCTCACTGAAACCTCTCACAGAAATAAAACAAACATCCACAGCTGGGAAAAGTAATAAAAGCTGCCCCTCCCACGGCCCTGGACAGTCACTGCAAAGCAGAGATTTCTTCTGTGTGTATCTGGAGCTGAGGGGGGAGATCCCTATAGATAATGTCTGGGGGAGGGAACCAGCGCATTGCACATAAAAAAAATGAGTTCTTAAGCATGGGCTACCGTATATGCTGTGGTGTTTTCAGATATGTGCTAAGGGTGGGAGAAGTAGAAGACGAGCATCAAGAGGCCTCAGTAGTAATAAACTGCAGCAAGGTGTAGGTGTGAGGCTGGCGAGCTGCTCTTTGCTTGTTGAGCTGCAGTTGTGACATTGATGGATATTAGAGGTGAGGAAGGTGGGCTGGGGATCCTGTTTTCACTCTCTATACTTAAGTGATGCTCTTGGTCCACCCTGGAGGCCAAATGGCTCAGGGTCTGAGCTAGCACAGCTATTTGTGTGAACAGAGCAGGATGGGTGGCAGGCAGCGATGGTTTGGTGCAGGACTGGTGCTCTGGTCCATGTGAGCCCGCCGTGAGAGCATGTTGTTATTTCAGTTTCAACATCTCCCTGGGGTCTGAGTGATTTCAAATGGTATACGTGTTTCTGAAGGTCCAAGGGAAGTTTTCAAAGAGGAGAAGGATGGCTGTCCATCTATCGCTTTTTGGGCAGGAATTCAGTCATGTCTAGAATCAACATGGGCTAAATTTATTTACTGCAACAAACAGGGCTAGGAGTGTTGGGTTTACCTCACTTTCTAGAGGAATTCCTCCTTTGGGACTCAAGGGAAAAACATTCCTTGAAATATGATCAAATTCCTGGCACACCAAGTGCTGATGACGGCACTGCTGAAGGCAGAGGAAATGAACTCTCGTTATTCCCGATATCCCTTCCTACCTTCTCATAGATAAGAGTTGGGTTTTGGCAATGACGAAGTCGTGTGGAGCTCACTGAATGCTGCGTGTCGGTGCCTGGAAGAGATGGGCACTATTCTGAAACTTGGTGAGGTCTTCCCACACTTGCTGGAAGCTGGGGCACCACCATCCCCTGCCGAGGGGCTGCAGTTCCCAGCTGCTCGAGGGCACGCAGAGCTGACTGCTAACCCTGTGCACCTCAAACCCTGCCCGTGCTGGGGAAATAAGTGTGCAGGTTCTGGCTATGATACTTAGACAGCTTCTTCCTGACCACTTCTGCCTGGGTTTGGCTGGCAGGGGAGGGACTTTGTAACATTTGGTCCTTGAACTTGTGGAAGGGTCTAAGATGCTCTGACCTCATGTCATGTTTGCCATGGAACCGAGAAGGTGGCTTGTGCTGTACTAGTCTGGAAAAATGAATGCTTCTTTTCTGTATTTTACACCAAACAAACTGTTAGGAGTGTGATTGATAGAATTGCTGTACTGACTTTAGGTGGGAAAAAAAAAACAACAATGTACAAAGCAAAGTGAGCAAGTTGAGGCATAAGAAAGATGAAGCTTTTCAAAGGGAAAAAAGAGCCCTCGCTGTGTGCTGTAAGCCACATGCTGGTTCCTGAGGTCTGGACTTGTGCTGTCAGGAAAGGTAAAGCTATCAAAACTTTGCTTGGTTGTTTTGGGGGCTCTTGAGTCAGGTTCGCACATTTCTGGGAAACCAATGCACTGCATGCTGTAGGCCAGAAGCTGGTGGCGCAGGCTAGGAGGTGAATATCCAGCTCTTGAATGTAATTAATGTTAAAAATCATATTTGGGAGCTGCCGTGGAGCTCTCTGGGGAAAAAGCAAGCAGTTGAACACGGCTCCTGAACGAGTGCCGCAGGACGGGTGCTGGCAGTGCAGGCAGACAGTCCCACCGACATGACTCTCGGGGCTGGCCAGCCCTGTGACAGGGCTGAGCTCTGGGAGAGGAAGACACTTCTTTGCCACTTGATGACACCCCCTGCTCTTCTCCAGCTGCTGTGTGTGCTCTGGGTGCAGCCCTGAGAGCTTCTCTTGCTTCCCCAGACCTTCACTGGTCACCTGAGCTCCCTTGTGTATGAAGAGACCAGCATGGAGGAAGGTACGTTTGTGTGATGGTTGCCTGCAGCCTTCTGCAAGGCAATGCTGTGCTGGTGAGCAGGGAGGGGATGCTCTCTGGCTTCGTCCCCAAACGCAAGGCGCTGAAGCAGCCGAGTCTGTATTCTCCTCCCAAACCCCTCCATCCTCTTACTTCTGGAGCCATTTGGCTCATTTTTTTGTCTCTGCTGCAGGAAAGCTGATCTGTGATTGCCACTTCAAGACCCAGTGGGATTCTGTGGGAGCATTTTGAGCCCTTCTGCCTTTTTCTAGGGCTCTGAGATTTTCTGCCGTAAGGAACCTGTTAGTGGCTTCAGAAACGATCCTTCATCCTATTCCATGTGCAATGCTGAGTAGCAAAGAGCCTGCTTGTTCCAGCCCTCCCTGCTTAGCCATCCTGGGAAGGTTTGAGAGATTTCGCAGGGCATCCCATGGTGGAGAATTTTGGTGTTTAATTGCTGCATCTGTTTGTCCTCTCAGCTAATGTTTGCATGAAATCTCTCGAAATGCAAATGAGACCAAACCGCACAAAGCTGGAGCAATGCACACAAGAAAGCACTCCGAGAACTAGTTTTAAGATTATCCCATCGTTCTGCCTTCTTCAACACAAGTTCGTGGAGCCTGAAGTGCTGTGCACAGGTAGTCAGAGTGCTCCAAGAGCTGCCTCCTGTGT
Organism: Apaloderma vittatum; assembly: GCF_000703405.1. NCBI lineage: Eukaryota > Metazoa > Chordata > Aves > Trogoniformes > Trogonidae > Apaloderma > Apaloderma vittatum. The sequence continues at coordinate 13,024 of NW_009716681.1, read as the reverse complement.
GCAGAGCAAAGGCTTTGAGGGGTGTTCTGAAATATTTAGGAACGGAGCAATTGTGAGGTCTGTATCGGGGCAGAGCAGTGGAGGAGCTGGAGGAGGTCTGTGACGTCAAAGGGTATCTGAAGTGAAATGGCAGGAAATGGCCTGTTTTAGAACTTCCTAGGAATTCTCTGAAAAGGAAATGCTGGATGCACTTGGCTGATTCAGGGGAACTGCTTTTGTTAAGTGTATCTGGGATGTTTTGTTCTTTTTTTTTTGACTTTTAAGTATTTTAATCTAAGCCTAAGCTAAATAATTTATAGGATTGGCAAAACATACAGCAAAATAATTTTGAAATGGAAAGCTGATAAGAAAAATTCATTTTTACGAACAAATTTTGGGAGAAGAAAATCAGAAATTTCAGTAAAAATCCTCCAAATCAAAGCATTTCTATAGAAAAATTTGTTTTCACAAAATAGCCTTTCTTGTGAAACACTGTGCAGCTGGGGAGTTTCTGGGAAGGGATATGTGAAGCAGGCAGAGGCATGCTTGGAAGGAGATGCTGAACTGTGTAAATCATGACCCTAAATTTTGCATCACAAAAACTCTCCCTGCCCTTTTTGGAGATGCGGGGTAGCTTTGTACATGTGTCCAGGGGACTGGAAACAGCCAGAGCCAGGCAGTAACCAGATGATGTGGGTTGGATGAGTTTTCAACCACTGTTGAAATGTCACTTTGTCAAAATCCTTTTGGGCACTTCTCTTCGTAGCTCGGGTCCTGCACTCACGCAGGAAGGCCAGGGCGCTTCCGGAGCTGCTCTCAGCAGGGTCTGGTATTAGAGGCAATGTCTGTTTTGCCTGGTGCCAGCCAAGCTTGTCTGATTATTTGGAGGAGAATTGGATGGCAGTGCTGAGTGAGAGCTATTAAACCAGGCACCTGTGGATCTTGCTCCGTATGCCTGTGTGCTACAAGCCTATACAGGTTTGCACCGTGTCTAGTACCAGCAGGGAATGTTGGTGTCATGCCTTGTACTCGGACAACGTAATTATCATCACACCTCACCCTCCTGCCTCAGTGTGATTTGCTACCAGTCTTGTATTAGCAAAAGGGGGGGAAAAAAAAATAGAAGCCACGTTTCCAGTGTACAGATAGTAACAGAGGTGTTTGTATGGCAGTTGTGACTGGTGTAATCTTGGTTGTTAGACAGCTTCAAGTGGGATTTAAAACAGTCAAAGATGCCAAAACAAACAGCAATGAGATAGATGGTCTGTTAGGCACAGCTTGTTTGAGTCAGTGCAGGAAGATTTTTACCTGGCTTGTGATGCGTTGGCAGTGGTAAACAAGAGGAAAAAAAGGGGTATGGCACTGGTGGGACATGCCGTCAAGGAATGGGTCAAACCACATTTCAAGTGTAGCACGAGGCAAAGCTTTTAAAGCAGCTGTATTTGCTTGGTGCTTTCTTGGCTGTTGGGCTTGGGCTTCCCCCTGCTCAGTGCCCTGCACAGGGGAAGGTTCAGCACTGTGCTCTGAGCCTGGAGTCTGGCCCAGTTCTCCACCTGTCCATCTGACGAGCCACAGGGACATCGTCCCAGGGACTGGTCATTGCGCTTTTATCTTTGGTCAATTACTCTGTTGACTTTGTTTTTCCGGAGCAGGAATTTTGTCCTGATTTTTCAATAATTTTAACCAAAGCTCGTGTAAACATCAAGAAGAAACTAGGGAATTACACTCACCCTTCGGTCCCAGCCTAGGCTACCAAGATCCTCAAGCTTCCAGTGACTGCTATTTAATGCCTGGGCCTCTGGAGCCGAGGTGCCATTCACACCTTCCAGGCATGTGGATGTATCACGCAAGCAGCTTTTATCAACAGCATCACGTTTCTCCCTTGAAGTCTCAGGGTGAGCCCCAGCGAGAGGACATGTGGATGTTGCGAGGGGGCCCACAGCAAAGCAGACAGCCAGGGGCAGGTGATATGTGGGAGGATGCATGTCCTGACAGTGAAAGGACAACGGTACCTCCTCTTCTGGCTAAATGTGGCATGTTTTCATGCCTCTTCTGCGAACAGAAGCCTTTTTCCTATCTCCAGCAATGACCTTTGCACATGTGACATTCAACAGAGAAAACATAATTGCATAAACTAATGATTTGCAGAGCATGAGCTATCCCAAGGCTATGTAAAAATGGCTGGTGTTTGTCAGCGACGGTAGACGAGGAAAACAGAGCTTTCAGGGCCAGCTTGTTTATGTATTTGTAAGTCTGTCTGCTGGTAAAACTCTAATTGACCAAACCCTGCCCTGGGCGCCCTGGCTGTGCGGCAGCCGCCTCCTCACAGCCCTTGCTTGCCTCAACTTCCACCAGTTGGCTGGAGGCGTTTTCTCTCGTACTCTCTTTTTGCTGGTTTTATTTCTGCCCATGTAATTACTGATTCACTTAATTCCTAAAGAGAAAAGAAGCAATACCAAGCAACTTGGATGGGAAGACAGGTGAAGGTCTTATTCTGCAGTGGAGAGCATCGGGAATTACTTTCCGACATCCTCGCCTCAGTGCAATCCCACCTGTGTCTGCAAATCCCCCAGCAGACAAGCATGGAGGGAAATGATTTGCCTCTCCCTATAGATTGAACTGGGGTCTGCCTCTGGGTTTGGCTGGTCTTGTTTAGAAAATGTTTTTGTTGCCTGCTGCTGCACGGGTGGGACTCTTTGTACTATCTTTTGCATAACAAGACAGTGTACACTTTCAGCTTTTTTAACAAACCTGGGAAGAGGAGAGTCCCTGCTGAGATTTGTTGAATACGGGGAGGATCAGAGCGGGAAGACGGTGGGACAGCGCTCATGGCTATGAAAACAGGATCTAAGCTTGGCGCTTGAGTCTCTAGCATAAAGAAAAAGATCTTGGTCACAGAAGTAAATGGATGGAGTTGGGCATGTAGACATCCTTACCCATAAGGAGGCTGGGAATCCCCCCACAAAACCCCACTTCTCCCTTGTGAGCGTGGCGTGGTGCTGTGATTACTGAAGGACACCCAGGGCCTTATGTGGAGTTTTCATATCTCCATCAGCCAAATAAACAAGCTGAAGTTACAGAAAACTAACTGTGATGGTGTGACCGGAGGAAAACGTGTGTCTGCAAGTGCCTGATGCTGCCAGCCACGTGGGCTCCCCTGGGAAGCAGCCGGGTGGGAGCTACGTCAACGTGCGATTTAATTTTGTTTTCATTAGAAAAGGTGGGAGCCTGTTAGGCTGCGGTGAGATCGGCAAGATGAGCCAATTGTAATAAACACTTCCAGGAATTTAGCTCTTCGCTGTTTCTTGAACGGATAATGCACACGCTGCGGATCTGCTGGAAATCAGCCTGCAGTTTCTTTGGGTGGGTGGGCAATTATCTGGTAGCAGGAAAAGTTGTTCTGTTTTTGCTAAGTATAGCAAACAATTCCCATGTGTATCATGAGATGGAGATGATGGACAACTAATCTAATATGCTGCTGGAAACTTGCATTTTGGCCTGGGTGCAAGCTGTGGTGTTAACCCTTTCGGTTACCTGCTTGGAGAGCACGGAGTGCTTCCTCCAGTGTACACGGAGTCCCGCAGTGTTAGATATGGCATTATTCTCACTTACGTGCACGTAATTATATGTTACAACTTCTTTTAAATAGTTCAGGGCAATGTAATGACTATAATTAGACTGCCATATATAACATAAAAAGAAAAAAATACCCAGAACAGAGTCACATTGAGCCAGGACCTTGTTAGTAAGAGAGGAAAGTTTAAAAAACCTGAACATTTATTATGTACTTTATGAAAACCAATGGCCTGGCACCGGCTGTCCCTTCCCATGTGTTTTGATACCCCTAGGTATGACTCGCAGTTCAGAGGTGCTGGGGCTGTGGCTGTCCCCTCTCGCTCCAGAGTGATGCTGCAGTAACCACAGGTCCCCGAAGCTGGCCCAGGCAGACTCTGCTAAAAGCCAGACAGCTCCTCTTCTCGATCTCAAGTTTTTCTGCAGAGTAGGTTCACTCCTTTGGCCAAAAGGCAGCAGTGAACAGCCTGGGCAGGTGAAAAAAGCCAAAGGCTCTTGCCACCAGCAAAGCCCAGCTTGTCACTTTTCTCTTGGGTGTAGAGCCACACTAGCACTGATCCCTGTGGCAACGAGCCCAGGCTTTAGCAAGCCATGACTGCTGCACCATGTTTATTAGTTGGTTCCCATAGTGCTGCCTGCCCTGGGCACCTTCTCCTCCCTGTGCTTGGAGTATTTAGGGGGAGCTTTGCTCTTGTTTCAGCTCCCAGGTTCACAATGGAAGCGCCAACATGAGTGAATCTTTTACGTAAACAGCCAGGTAATGGAGGGAGGGGAAGGATAAAACCTCTGAATAATGACTGAAATGTCAAACATTTATTATTAAGTCAGTCCTGATGTTGACAGCTGAGCCCATTAAAAGCATTCTTGATCAAAAAAGCCAAAGGCAAACCTGATTCTTAAATATCCCAGTTGTTTGTTTTGGCCTAGTTTTTAAAGTCTTAAGAAGGAAATAAAATTTTAGAAAATATTCACAGTTGCAAGAAGTACAGGATTTCACCACAGCTGGTGATTTCGCACATCTTCAGGGGGCAAGGACAGCAATTAAAGAGCAGGAGAGCAATCAAATTCTCACATCTCCATTACAGAAATATTGTCAGTCTTAGAAATCGAAGTGTGTGTCATTAGAGCTGGAAGAGCAAGAAGTCACCAGGTCTCAGCAAGAGGTTTTGAGGAGCTCTGAAGTCTTTCAGGATGTTAAAGGAGTAGTTGTGAGCAAGGCTGAGGTTTGACAGACTTTGCTGGGAGCTATAAAGGTGAAATAATCGGCGCTGTGTTGTGTGTCAGTGAAGCAGAAATGCAAAAGAACCGCTCTGAATAATGCATTGTCTTTGGGGGTCAAAGTCTCCTATGAGAAGGCTGGTGGAAAAAGCTCAATGGAGCTTACCCTAAGCATCAACCATAGATTGCAGGTTTGGATTAGGATAAGAATAGAGGACAGCAGTAGGAACAGGGAGAAGGAGAGAAAATCTGACCTAGCAGGAGAGACGGAAGGAAAGAAAATTGTTTACTGAAGACTGAGACAACACAGGATAAGTGTGAAGCTCTTCAAATGTGTAAAAGCTACTGAAAAGAGGAAGAAAATGTTTTTTTTCTCTGTCTCTTATGACGTGATGTTTTGAGCGTAAGCCAAACGAGAAGGACACAGATGCTGGGAAATGGTTTCTTGGGGAAGTTATAGACATTACATTACTGGAAGCCTATGAAAAGAATCACCTGATACAGCTAGTTATGCTTTGAGCTCCTTAGGTTCCTTCAAGCTTTATTTTTTATTAGTGCATTAATTTGTGGTTACTACCATGATATTAGATGGCACAGATGTTGATGGCATTTTGGAAGGATTCAACTCCAGAGCTGTAGGGCTGGACACTGCCAGAACCAGCTCCGAGGGCAAAGTCTTTGAGCCAAGACCACAAACGTTGGTGGATAAGTGTTGAGTAGGAAATGAAAGCTGTGAGCAGAGTAGAACACCTCTTGAAATTTAATTAGGTTCCTTGTAAATGAGCGGGAGCACACCAGACTCTTCACTTGTTTCCCCATGGCAGGGCACAAACAAATTTTTCTGACTCCCAGGATCAGGAAGGCTGGCAGAATGTGACCAAAGCCTCCAGCCCAGCCCACATGGTCCAGGTGGGTCTCTGGGGACAGTTAAGCTCCTCTTACCCAGTCATGCAGATGTGACCCCCCCTGCCAGGCAGCAGCTCCCTGCCAAGATGAGCTGCTGGGCTCTGCTGATGGAGACTCGGTCCCCCTGAGTCCTTGGCCAGGACCCTGAACTGAGGCTGCGCAGGGCGTTGCCAGGCCCTTGGGTCTGCCAGCAGAGCTACTCAATCAACCTAATTTTGTGGTTGAACTGGGCGAAAACTGAGAGGATATGAGTGGATGGCAGTCTCTTGCATGGTGGTTCACATCTCCACGCATCTCTCCTGTTCATGGTGCCCCTGGGAGCTGCACAGCTATGTTCTCCTGATGAAGGACATGTTGTGCTGGAAGAACAGTGGTTGGCTAGATGGACCTTTGGGGCTAGAGCAGCCATTCCTATGTACTCATCTAAATTTCATTGATTTTTCTAAAGAATTATTTCTCCCTTGGTAGTCTAGAAATAAAACCTCTTGCCCTGACTGGCACAACTACCTCATGATTTCTATCTATTAATAAGATGGTTTTCACACTGTCTCACCATGGGCAAGCTATTCTTCAACGTGCTCCATCAGAGAAAATTACATTTATGCACCTCCTGCCGCTTCCTGTTACATTTTTCCCTCCTGGCTTCTCAGGGGCAGGTGTTTGTGCAAGATCCCATCTACAGGCTGGCCAGTGAGTTACCCAGCATCAGACTTTCACAGGAGTATCCCTTGCAATGCAGGCAATGCCCAATTAGGCATACTGCCAGGCTACAAGTTTGCAACGATATTTTTAGTTTTCCTCTGAGTGTCCTTTTTGTGTCTAGCCTTATCCTGGCTGAAGCAAAACAGCTTGTGAGGCTACTCTTTTTGCCCCAGTCTGACTTCTGGATCATTTCTCATGGTGCAGGCGAACGCATGCAAAGCAAACGAGGGCATGGAGTTGAACTGACCCTTCTGTGCAACATGTCAGACTGGTGACCTTGGAGTCAAAGCCTTGCTTGAAGGATTCCCCAAACTCAAATGCCTTGAATAGCAGCAGCAAAGCGGGGGTGTAGAAGCTGGTATGACAACCCTATGCGTGTAGGAAAGTAGATTTGCTGAGCTACCTGAGGATGATGTGACAAAGGTGCTATTTTCTAGCTTCCACATTGGTTAGGACCTTACATGCCTTTGTATATAGAATTTGGGAGGACGAAGCCTTCATAGGTCTCAGAATTGCAACCATGCTCCTTTCAGCACATACAGTTTCCAGCTGTGATCCTTGAAGACAGGCTCTGGAGCTCATTTCCTTTGTTTGCATTTCAGTGGGTCACCCTGGCAGTGTTTTCCAGGAGTCAAGTGAGAACTACGGACTTAGATTAGCCGCAAGATCCTGAAAGTGATATGCTGTGTCACTAGTGCAAGTTGTACCTCCCATCTACTGGCCCCATTAACAGGAACTTGTTTGCATGGGAAAGTGCTTCTGCTGTTGGGACTGCTCACTGGGGGTGGCTTTGCTCTCATGAGAAACCTATTGAGAGTAGGAATTCAGCTACATGACTCTAAATATACATTTCCTTGTCGAGATGCCCTATTTAGGCCAAAGCTGGAACTTGGCCTGTAAGAGAGTAGGAAAAGCACGGACCTACCTTTGCAGTCAATTAGCTGCCTCCAAGGCAGAAATTATCTGTAAGAGGAGTTAGATCAGGATAGGGAACATGTGTCAGAGCTGGAACCAAGAGACTTGCCTGCCCTGGTGCCTATAAAGGTGAATTGAACTTTCCTTAGTTGTTTTTGAGGAAGTTAATTGTAACCAGATAGCTGCTTTCCTGTGCAAGAACTTGGGGATTTTTGTGGTTCTGAATAAGAAGAAACTGCAGAAACAATTGGGGACTCACTGTGATTGAACTAATTTATGCTTATTCTTTCAAACAGTTTTCTTCCAGAGAAAGACCTTGAGCTTGAACTCTATATTAGTTTATTTGCTATACTAATTTCTGTTGTGCAGTCAGATGAACTGGAAAGCTCTCAGGCATGTTAGTGGCTGTTCCTGAGCACCAAAATTAGAAGTTTTTGTTGAATTAGGCCGAGCTTGAGGCACTGAGGCCGTCAGTGGCCAGGGAAGGGTTAGAGGGCAGAAATGTGGGGCTCTGTCCCAGGCTAATTTTTTTTGTTTACTTTAAGTCACCGTAGCCCAGTCTGCGCCTTTCATGGAGCTTTCCAGACAGAGTGAAAATGTGTCCCATCCCTTAAAACATCCTGTCTGTGGACCTATGCTCCCCTCCTGCCCTGCACTTCATCCGCTTGGGTTCTGCTGCCAGCTGGAGGAGCTAAGCGCTGGAGCAGATGTTGCTGCGTCGCTGCATTGCCGCTGACTGGCAGTGATGCAGGCGCAGTGACCTGGAGCAGCCGGGAAGGTCAGCCAAGGCCAAGAGTTGCATCTGACCAGCCCTTTACTCGTGGCAATGTGCACTGAAAGACTGCTTTATTAACAAATTCCTGAGTGCTTGTGGCCATGAGTGGGGTGAGGAAAGAGGAATAACTCCTGCACAAGTGCTGAAGCAGCCAGAAAAGCTTTCAGCCCAATAGCGACTGCAGTGGTACTGCTGCAGCTACCTTGAGCATCTTGCTGGGGCTGGATCCAAAGCCCTGCTGTACCCATGGGTTTTGGCACACTTTGAATCAGGTGTTTGTGCCATCTCACCACCGCATGCATTAGCTTGTCCCCTGCCTTCGAGCCAGAGTGCGGCTGTGGGACGTCCTCCTCTGCTCCCATCGTGTCTTGCCCACTGCTTCAGTCCTGCCTTGGCTCCTTCTTCCCCACTGTGTTTCGGTCTCTGAGGCATCACCCAACTTGAGGTGTCCTGGCTTTTGCTTTCAGGACTTGGCATCCTTCCACTGGAGTTAAACACCATCTGCACCCATGGGGACACTGGTGGGGGACGCAGTGCCCCAGAGTGTGCTCTGGAGTGTATGGGCAGAGCTGCTGTTTCCCTTCCCTCATATGGATGCTGACTTAACAAAAGAAGGCTGATAGGGGGTCTCTGATTAATGCATCAGGTCTTGATCCCTGAGAGTGATGCCACCTGCAAGCTGGACACTTGCACTGACCTAATGTCTTTGTGGCTTCAAGCCACATTAGCACCATCTGCCAGCAAAGGAGAGCTTCCCAGCACCCCGCGAAGCAAGTGTGGGGGTGGATCTTTGCATGCTTTCAGGCCAAGGTGTGCCAGGAAGGACCCAACTTTCTCCCAGGGGCCAGCAGTCCTTATTGGGGGTTAAACCGCACGTATGATTTTCTATTTGTGCCATCCTTTTGCAGCTAACAAAGAGCTTAAAGTTTTTGGAAAGAGCCTGCAGTCCAGCCCCGTGCTACAACAACAGGTTGTTGTTCTGGCACAGGTGAAGGGCAGGACCTCTGCCTGGGAGCCTTCCAGGAGTCGTGCTGCTTAGCTGGAAGGAAGCAGAACTTCTTGGCGTTGAATTTACCCGCAGTGCTAATGCCGACTGCAGCGCCTGGAGGTCTCCAACAGCGTGCAGAGTGTGAGGAATCCAGCTTCACATGCCAGCACCATGTGGAGCTTGCACTTCCAGCCCCTCCTGTCCCTTGCTGTTAAGAGGAGTGTGCATGATGAAGGATGAAGGCCTGAAAACTAGCGTAGAAATATTGGCAGGGCTGCCTCGCTGTCTGTGCTGGCTGCAGAGCACTTTGGGTGCTCTGGATTCCTGGAAGCTTTCTGTCTTTTGATAGAGAGGAATACAAACTATTACAGTCGTTTGACTTGTCTGTAACAGCTCAGGGACATTAGAAAGCAAAAGCTGAGATCTTGCTTCAAATTTGCAGCTTTACTTGTGGTTATTTGCTCAGTGTCTGTGGTTATCATGGTGCTTTCAGCCCTCCAGTGAGAAATGTTCACTCTCTTATTTAGTGATGATCCTGCTCCAGCCCCACTAAGCCCTATGGACAGTCTGGCTGTATCGGTACAGAGCCACTTCCAGCTCATTCCCATACATTTGCCAAGGACAGCTTTTCCCCTAGGTAGCCTGAGCTGTGGTTTAGATGAAAGGAAATTTGCAGTTCAAAAGCATCCTTCCATTTCAGTCAGACTTTTACTTTTGCAGAGAGTTAACTCTGTAATTTCCTACTCGGGTGGGACCAACTGGTATTTCCTTCTCTGGCCTCGAGCGTGGCAATGTAACCCTCTCACACAGCGATGCTGCTGCGCCAGGCAACCGTCTCTCCACAATGATAAAACTGTTTGCGTTTGCTGCCATTTCTGACATCTCTTGCTGAGGTTGTCACAACAGCAGCAGAGGTTATGTAGGTCTGCTGGGCAGACTGGACCCATAAAGGAGAGATGGCTCTGGACCCTTGCTCTGCCCTGGGCACAGGGACACCTCTGTCTGTACCCTTTGCAAAAAGCCAGATCCAGGAGGTGACATGTGGCAGCATCATGGACAGAGTCTTTCACCAGCAGTAGGAGGGTTCTTATGGGGGAGTCTGCAAGGGGAAGCTCTCTTTGCCAACTGGTCAAACTGGGTTTACTTCAGTTCCCCCTTGCCCCCCCAATAAAAAAAAAGTCACAGAAGACACACCACGGAAAGTGCCCTCCAGCAGCTGCAGCAAATCTGAGGAAGGCTCTGCTTATTTCCAGGCTAGAAAAACACATCTGATGTTGAAAATGTGTCTAGAATTGAAAGCTTCTTAGTGGAGAAAGGGAGGGGAAGGCTGCACTGGGCAAAAGTGGTGACAATGCTGCCTTTTCCAAACACGCCTGAAAGCAGCAATGTTTTGAAACTACCAGAAATCCAGAACTGCTTCTCAGCTGTGGCCTTGCATGTTACTGAAGTCCCATGGTCCAGTTCTAATCCTGACTTCGCAGTTTGCTTTCGTGACGTTATAAAGTCAAATGCCACCAGCGATGGAAATAGATATTCCCTCCCAGACGGAAGCTTCAGTAAAGTGTTCCAGGAGGTGTGTGGGGGGAAGGGCTTCCCCAGCTGAATATTACCAGAATTTTTACTGGCTGAAAAGTCTAAATTTTAAAGAAACATGATTTTCTGCTCAGAGAATGCTCCCTTGGACCCTATGTCCTCAGCTGCCTGGTTTTCATTACTCTTGCGACATTCCTAATACTTGGCAGGACCCGGGTCTGCCTTGGAGGCGTGGAGCAGGCTATGACCCTGCTTTGAAAAGCTTCACCGGAACAGCAAATCCTGGCAAAGGAGTGTGGGAGAGATTCCTCCCAGATGGCAGGAGGAGGGAGAAGAGGATGCATCGCCAGCTGCAAACCGCCTGCTCTCCCCGCAGCCGTGCCGCTGGTACTGGGCTGGGTGCTGCAGGTGTCCTGCTCTCTGCGAAGCCCCTGCTGCCACAACCGGCCCCGTTTTTGGCATTTCCCCTTTGTCAGTCTGAGCAGTGCTGCAGTGGGGCAGGCACCATGTTGTTCCACACCCGTGTTTTTTCCAGGCAGTAAATGCTGAGCCCTCCCTGGTTTGCACCGTCCTTCAGAGTCCTTCGCGCCCACCTTGGCTCTTCCCGTTGCCCAGGCTGAGCCCTCTGGGAGCAGCCAGAAGGGAAAGAAGAGGGAGTCGCATGGCTGAGCCTTTTGTGTGTTTTGGCAAGGCCTGTTTTTCCCCAGTTGCTTCATTTAAAATGTGTTCAGGGCTCTCCCAAGCACCCACTGCCAGAAGTACTGCCCTTGGAAGATGGCCTGAAAGACTGCATCTATTTAAACAGACAAAGAAAAAAAAGAATTGAAGCTGTTACCCTTCTTCCTGTCACTGTCCCTTTTTGCTCTATCCCTGTCAGCTTTCCAGCACTGGAAATACCACCACAGAGACTTGGGGAAGCAAGCTGGTGTCTCAGAAAAGGCACGCTGCTGCTGGCAGGATGGGTCCTGGCTCTGCTGGTGATCAGATGGTGGAGGAGCAGCTGCGATGAAGCATTTCGCTCCTCAGCTTCAGGGAAGAATCTTTATGGGGGCAGAAGCCTGGCTTTTGAGGATGAGTTCTCCTATAAATAAAACTAAACCCGGTTGAGGGGTCAGTAAAACACCTTTGCACCTCAGATTTGCACTTGTTCAAGCCAAAACTGGAATATGGACAGGAACTGTTCCCTCCTGGAAACTTGCTGCTGGTTCTGCCTGATGTGTCCCCACTCTGCACTACGTATGGGGTGGCCCTTGACCTGCTGCTTCCCGCAATCTCAAGCCCGATATGGACCTTGCTGTAGAATGGATGTAGCTGACATTTAGCATTGAATGCTAGTTCTCATCAGAACAGTGCCTGGGGAGATGCAGCCTGCGCTCAACCATCCAGCTGACACGACCTGCTGTTTTGCAAGCTCAGTCAGCACCTCACTTTGTCGAAGAAATGCTCTGGCTAACGCTGGGTGACGTTTCCCTGAAATGGCATGGGCAGGAAAGATGTTTTGCTTGGCGTAAGCTGGCCTCAGTGCAACCTCTCCAGTGTTCTTCTGGGTGGAAGAAAGCAACTTGGATGAGTTTGGAGCTAAGCTGTGTTTAGCCATGCTGCAAAGTCCAAGAGCAGTGAATGAACGGCATGAGGAGGCTCAGCTTCCCCTCCCACCAGCCCCACTTGCAGAGACCTCTCCAGGTAACAGCTATGCTCCCTTTCTCCTGGTGCAGCAGAATCAGAAATATCCCAGCTGCAGGAGGCATGCATCTGGGATCCCCTCTGTGCAAAGATGTCAAAGCAATTTGCGATCCTGAGCCTATTTGAGGCTACCACCTTTAGCTCATTAATTTTACATATGGGAAAAGTGATTCATTTCTTATCTCTCCCTTGACCGCAAACGGGCTTGTTGGTAGATCTGGGAAGAGGAGCCTCTGGTGCCCTCCCTCTGAGCTGCATGTGGTTGTGTTGGAAATTTCATGTGAGCGCTAGAGCTTTCTCTCAGCTTCATCGTGCCTTTTTTTTTTTGGCATTTCAGCCGCTTCTTCAAGGAACATGAAGAGAACTCCAGCACACCTCTCTAACCAAAGCTAAGTTCAAGATTTGCTAAGAACAAAGCATTTGGTTTACCCAAAAGACAAGTAGCCATTTACTCAAGGGCTGCAATTCATGGAGAACCCCAAGAGGGTTCAGCCCCCAGCCTCGACCATTCTTTCATGGGCTCTTTTGGGTGGGCTGGTGACAGCCCTTAGGCACAGGCAGCCGGTGCCAGCCACACGCAGCCCTCCAGCACAAGACCTGCGGGCAGGACCACTCGTGTCCTTGCACCCCTTAGCATGAGCTCCCCGCGCACCTGCCCGTGGGTCCCCGGCGGGGGAGGGACGGGGACGTGGCAGGGCTGAGCGCCTCGGCAGCTTTCGGCCTCACCGCGGGGCTGGCAAGCGCAGCACCCA
>NW_009716680.1:38658-59318 GCF_000703405.1 Apaloderma vittatum | reverse complement strand
TTTGGTTACATATTGTAACCCAAGACACAGCTGAACAGCCTCAGGTCCCTCAGCCGCTCCTCAGCACACTTGGGCTCCAGACCCTGCCCCAGCTCCGCTGCCCTTCTCGGGACACGCTCCAGCCCCTCCATGTCTTTAGGATGAAGGCTTGCTGGTAACACACAGATAGCTCAATCCCGTGTTACATGTCTTTATTCTCTTTTTTTAACTGAAGCTTGAATAAGGATCTTTAAATAGATCGTTTTTAAGATTCCTTGATGACTAGGAATGCCAAACCAGCAGGAGAGAAGTTGTTCTTTTATGATATTTTCAAGTGTTCGAAATGTCATAAGAACCCATCTGCCTGGGAGATCTGGGTTTGCAGCCGTGCCAGCAGTTGAGGTAGGCAGGCAGAAATGGCTGCTTGAGCCATGGAGCCAAGAATTCTTTCCACCTCTCCTGCTCACCTCTGTGATCATGAGCAAAATTACGTGGCATTCCCTGGTTTCAATTTCATCTGTAAAATCATGAGATTAACATTTTGTGTAACTCTGCGGAATATTATTATTTTTATCAGGTGTTTGCGTTACTACTTAAATTAAATGCTAAGTCTAGTTGCTTAAATTGTTCCTGAACTGTGAAGTTTTGGTAGTTAGTGGGTCCCTTTCTTGCTTTTGTACAGTCTTTGCCTGAGTATAGTGTTGGAATAACCCACCTCTAAATTAACCTCTGGATAGCACCCATCAAGTCTACCAGCAAATCAAATTAGCTTCCCCTTCAGAAGAAGTAATGCAAAGAGGAAAAAATGGCAATAAAATAGTTTGGTGAGCACAAGCCAGCATTTTCCTTTGGGTAGTGGCACTACGGCTTGCGGGACCATTGAATCGGAATCACCCCGCCAAATGTAAGAGAGTGTCTGTCAGTAAAAGGAACTGATCTAATTATAATTAATTAGGTTTCTTCAGGCACATCTTGATACCTCTGCAGGCAAACTGTAGGGAAGTTAAGACCAGGCTCTTCATACCTGGTCGTATTGCTCCATCCTCAACCTCTTCTCTGGGATTTCAGTAGTTAAGGCCATTAAGTTGGCGTTTAGCTTTTGGGAGCTTTCATAGCTTGCCAGGCTCTTCCTCCTGTGAGTAAATGACACCTCCTATGTGACGTGGGGGGAATCGCAGAATCACTCGCACAACGATCAGAGAAAATACTCGTAGACGTCTCTTTCGAGCCTGTCAGCGGGACAGATCGAAGGCTGAACCAATGGCGCTGTGTTATTATCTTTGTTTCAAGTCAAATCAATGGGGAACCAGGTAGATCTAAAAGTTAAATGGCTCCGTCCTTTTGCAGCTCACCCAGGAGTGTTTCCACGGACCTTTCAAATAAGGAAGGACAGTGGTATTTTGCACGGGATGCAGTTTCTGTGATGCCCCAGCCTCTTCCTCGCTCTGCCCTTTGCAGTTAATTGTGTCGTCCTCCGTAAGCTTGGTGCGAAGGTCCAGGGGAGCCGATTCGTTTTAAATATAACCCACGGCCTTGTGTGAGCAGATGTGCAGTACTTATGTGCCTCTCTTAAGTACATAGTTATGGCTTATCTGAAAGAAATAGTAATTCTCAAAGAGATATTTGAAGGGACCAGATTAAAGAGCGTGTTCAGCACTACTGAGGAGAAACATCAGCTTCCTTTCAAAAGCACAGTGCGGTGAAGAGTGACTGAAAATAGCTCGGGACAGAGATCCGGAGCAGAGAGTGCTCTCCCAGGGCTCTCACATCCAGGGATGTCTTGGGCCTGATGAGTGCTGGTTGACTTACGTGTTCTTCAGATGTATCCAACATCTCTTCCCATTCGGCCGTGGAACAGGCTCCCAAGGAAGGCCTGGAAACCACTCTGGAGTCCTTAAAAAAACAACTTGTATAGACAGAGGTAATGCATTGTGAATGTATGATCCCAAACGGTCTCATCTCAGTATTTACAAACTTAATCTTAGTGGTAAAGCTCTTCTGTAAATCATTCAGTAAGCAAGAAGAAAAATAGATAAATAAAATCCAAAGAGTGGTCAGTAGCAGATGACGTAGGGGAGGACCACAGGAGTGATATGAGACCTTTCGAGAATACTCCTCAGCCTGCAGTGATCAGTGTCGTAGGGTCCTCTTTATTATCATAGAATCACAGACTGGCCTAGGCTGGAAGGGACCTTAGAGATCATCTAGTCCAACCTCCCTGTCATGGGCAGGGACGCCTCTCAACTAGATCAGGCTACTCAAGGCTCCATCCAACCTGGCCTTGAACACCTCCAGGGAGGGGGCAGCCACAACGTCTGTGGGCAATTTATTCCAAAGTCTGGCCGCCCTCGCACTGAAGAGTTTCTTCCTAAGGTCCAATCTAAATCTATTCTCCTTCCACTTAAACCCCTTCCCCCTTGTCCTATCAATGGACACTCTTGTAAAAAGTCCCTCCCCAGCCTTCCTCTAGGTTCCCTTCAGGTATTGGAAGGCAGCTGTTAGGTCCCCCCAGAGTCTTCTCTTTTCCAGACTGAACAACCCCAGCTCCCGCAGCCTGTCCTCGTAGCAGAGCTGCTCCAGCCCCTGGATCATCCTTGTGGCCTCCTCTGAACACGCTCCAACAGATCCACGTCCCTCTTACGGTTGGGACACCAGAACTGGACACACTGACGCGGAACCCTCTTCTGGCCAGCAAAGAGGCTGTGGAAGAGTGTCACGGGGCAGTTCTGCAAGAACAGGTCAGGAACCCACAGAGGTTGATGTGCACACAGCCTCCAGCACCGTTCCACGTAAGAAAAACCTAGCAAGCTGTTGCTGAAGGCTGTAGTGCAGATGTTGGGCACATCCACCAGCCTGCATCAGCTGGGAAGTCACTTGTTTAGCACTTGAAATGAGCACAGAATAGCGTGGCCTCAGCTTTTAGCATTTGTCTCTTCTGCCCTGGGAAGAGAGGCAAAAAAAGAAATGAAAAATTTGTGTCTGGCTCTGTCCAGATGGAAAGTTGTTTGGCATAGCTACCCATGCCGTCAACTTTCTCCTTTCAATCTCTACCAGTTTCTTTGCTACTCTAAAAAAAACCTGTGCGTGTGATAGAAGGGGAGAATGTCGTGGAGAGGGGGAAAGAATAATAGTGGATCTGAGCAGTGATATTAGACCTTTAGCTAGGAACCGAAAGCTTTGCTTCCTTTTCTTCTTTACAGCTGAGTTTGGAATTGGCCAGGTTGGACATACATGTGATGAACTTGAGTGAAAGCAGTACCTGTGCATGTCTTGGAATTGCAGGTCTTGGATGAGCTTATCAGAGAGTTTAATGTTTCGCTGGTGTTTATGGCCATATTTGTCCTCCTTCTGTATCTTGTTGTGATCTGTCCTTGGGGCAGGAACCTCTCCGGCAACTTCTGCCTCTCAAAACTTCCATTTTACATTATTTTGATAATTCTTCAGGCCGCTTAGGATTTTGGTCTGAAGTAGCTTTCTCATTTTGCTCATCTTGATTTTAATATTGTGATGCACTTCCAGAATACGCATTTTTGCGTGAGCCACAACCCTACAAAGCACGCCAGGCAGCCCTGTATTTACAGACTCCGCAACAGCAAACATCTTCTTCATTGGTTTTTCCTGTGGTGCAGAGCAAGGGGATGGGAAGAGATGGAGAGGGAGGATACGCCAGAGACGGACCCAGAGCTGAAGGTTAAAGTCAACTGTTGCAGTAGAAAAAGATTTTTAGGCTTGCGTAGTCTCTAGAAATTTCCCAGAAACTTGAAAAGTCCTTTCAGTAATGAATCTGCTGGGGAAAATTAAACCTGGAAGACATTCTACAGGACTCCCTTGCATACTGAGAGAGGAGGGTAGAGTGGAAAATGGTAAGAGAGTGTTAAATGGTGACTCGAAAATAAAGGAATGATTGATAAGAAGCAAAAACTTAGCGTAACTCTTATTAGTGCTGGTCCTAAATACAGGAGCTGCTTTTTATAGAAACTTTTTTAATGTTGTCTGTAATAAGATAAACAAGAAGCACTTGGGTTGGGCTCTGTATAAATAATCTCCTACTGATAAGAAAAATGACAGTATAAACAGGAGCTAATATTTTTTTCCTATCTTGTTATTTGAAGCTCCTTTTAACGTAGCTGCAGCTTACTCGGGGGGTAGGTATTTAGCCCTACATGTGGCAGGTGAGATGCCAAATTTTTATCAAGAATAATTTGAAGCCGTGTGCAGCAATTTGCTTTAATTGCCACCGGAGTTGTGTCTGGGTACCAAGTAAGTTATGGTCAGAAAGCAAAGGAGAACGAGATAAATTTGAAAAAGAGAAGAATATGTAACACAGAGCTTTGCAGCGTGCAGTTCTGCCAACCTCCCTAATTCTGCTCGTACGATTCAGCCCTGTCCTAGTGTCTCTATTTTAATTGATACGAGCTCTTCAGGTCTTAGCTTTATATTATGCTAAACACATGAAGCCTCGAGGGCGGCCTTGAAGCGCTGCTGTAACGTACATAAAATCCCTTAAGGTTTGGAACCTACACACAGGGATGCTGAGCGAATGCAAACACAAACCAAGTGAAACTTAACTAGTTCCATCGTGAAGAGAATTGAGAAAATGACTGAATTGCTCATTGTCTGAAATGGCAAGAAACTGGATTTTGAAAAACGTTTTCCTTCCTTTTTTTTTTTGGTGTGACAGCACACGGTAAGATTTGTTTTTCCATGATTTTGATCTTTGCGGGTTTTCTGTAAACAAGCTTTGCTAATCTCCTAAATTGATAGATGTCCTTTGCAAACACGTATTCTATGTATCTAGGACGTTGCTTACAAACTGAAGAATTAAAACACAGTCAGTTACTTTCTTCTCCAAATCTGATTTATTCCAGGTGCTTCTAAAAATCTCTCCTGAAAGAAACATTAAAGAAATGCAAAGTAGAGTCGCTGAACAAATCTATCTGTGAAGGTGAAAACCAGTTACCAAAGGCTTGATGAATAGCACTTTTGAGGGTTATGAGCACATTTGTACTGCAGATACCAGTTGCCTTCTCTTGATGATGCATTTTGCCGTTGCTTTTATATATTTGAAAGGGAAACTTTTCCCCCAAGTAATTTCGGTGGGAGGGAGAGGGGCTGGCCAGAAGAGCATGCGTGTACCGGCATCTCCGTTTCAGTTATAATTAGGAAGTGTAATCTGCTAGGAGAAGGAGTGACGTGTGACACGAGAAGTCAATGTTTGAATTGTTATAGTCGTTTGCAATTACCACTTCTTTCTTCAGTGTATTCTGTGAGAAAACTAGTTGTCCTCATTACCATGCGGCCGTGTCCCTGCTGATGCCGAGCCCAGAGGATAGCGGGCTTCCTCGAGGTCCTTGGTTCCGTTTGAGAGTGAATTTCCTCAAGACAGCTGGATTTTCAGTTCTCCAGAGAACTTATTCATTAATCTGCTTCTGGCAGCAGGATGATTTCTTTTTTCCTGCCTGTGCAATTTCCTAAAGTCGCGTGATTACAGGCAATGTGACAGGATGGTGCTGGTGGTGGTACTCGTCGTTGTCCCTGGGAGTCAACTGTGTAAAACCCACTTGAAATGCAGGAAACTCTGACGTGACAATTTTTTTTTTTTAAATTGAAAGTAGTGAAGGATGGGTTTGCGATTAAGATGCTCTGCTGGGATCTGGGAGATCTTGGATCAATTCTTCTGCTACAGACGTTGCATGTGACCTTGAATCAGTCAAGCTGTCAGAATATATGGTTTTTGGGCTTCTAAACTGACCTGAGGTACAGATGAAGGTTATTTTATACCTTAAGAGCAAAAAGAGGAGGAGCAGTATAGTTAGAGAAAACCTTTAGGAAGCTCAGCTCTTATTACAGATCTCTGAAACATGGGAAGAGAAGAATAGAAACTGGAAAAGAATGATTGGAAATGGGACTTAAAAGGGTATTCTAGAGGTCACCCACTACATTTCTCTGACCAAAACCCAAGATCACCTGCGACGTCACCTGGGGTTTTGCAGCATTGCTGTGGAAGTCTGCTAGCCGGAGAAGAAAACGGGCTGTAGGGGTTTTTTGCTAATGCAAAAACCGCTCTGGACTGCACCGCTGTTCAGGAGATGCTGTAGTCAAATAATACCGTACTGAGACCTCGCAGTGCGCTCGCTGAATCCCTGCATCTCGGCGTCCTTTACAAAGCTCCATTTTGCGGGAACGACTTTAGGTGCGGTGAGGACTCGCAATGAGTCAGTTGTGGGCAGGGCGGCGCACAGCTTGAATCTTCTGCCGCCCGCTCCTTTGCTTTGTCTGAAGGGGCGAACATCTGTACGGCTTTATGGCAGTATCGGGTAGGCTCTTGAGCAGAATTGGGATTTTCCACTATATGACTCTTGTCGAAGATGCTTAATCTCTACTTACAACTTTTATCTACTGATGCTTTGCGTTTATATCTTAGGTTGTTAGCCACACGCTCAACAAACACTAATTTGCTGCAATAAGTCTAAGTGGGCTGTAGTAAACAAGTAAATTAATGGTGCTGTTACCCATTGATTAATAGGAGCCAGGCAGCCAGAAGCAGTGAGATACAAACATTTGTGTTCCACAGCACTGTGCTAAAGAAATGGCTTTTATAAATCATATTAAGAGGTGAAGAGCTGCAAATTTTCAAAACTTGGTCTTTCCACTGGCAGCGAGGCATCCAAATTGCATGATTTCAACTAGACTGATGCCTTGCTTGGGACCAGAGAGTTTTGTCAATTGACACTGACTTCTTTTAGTGTTAACTTGTATGATTCCCCAGTTGCCTGTGGTAAACTTGGCCAAATCTGTGGTTTGTGTTTGGTTAAATAATTTTACTAACCTAGTAGAGAATCAACTCAATTCTCTATCGCAGTGTAGACCCTGGGGTAGTCAGCTCTTGACTGTGCCAGCTGTTTCTGAACTCTTCCACTGGGGTCAAGGCAGCCTCTGGGAATGAGCGTTAAGAAGAAATAGAACTTCAATAGAAAAACAGGAAACAAATCCAACCCAGGGTGTTATGTGGGCAGAGCTCTGTTGAGTAGCAGTCAACTTCTGTACTCAAAGCAAAACACACCTAAGCCTCTTCCCCGGGACAATTAAAACTTAATAGGCTCTGGAATTCTGCGTAAGGAAGAAGAGTTGAGAGCATAAACGCTGGGACGTTAAAAATCTGGTTGGAGTAAACCCACCCCATTACAATACCTGAGAGGGAGTTTAATCATACTAAAGTTAACTAGCTTCGGTGTTCAACGTCAAAAAGAAAGAAAAAGCATAGTAAACCCCCTGTTTTAGAAGTGGTAAAACTACAGGGGCTTGTTTTTCTGGAGTTAAATATGATTATGAGATCTTATAAAACCTTGATGCGTCTCTAGAGGGGAGAGGTGGTGTTTTTTCTGTGTGAAAACCAACTTTCTACCTGCCTCCGTGCTGGCACCAAGCAGGTGGCGTTCAGTAGGCTGTTACTTGGAGCACCTCCTAAAACTGCAGCTCCCGGGAGAGTTTAGAAGTTGTTAACCCTTGCTGACAGCCAAAGATATTTTTGGAAGGCACAGGGAGAAGTACTACTTTGGTTATTCAGCAAGTTAGGTATTTTTTATATATTTTCAGATGAACCTATTGGGTTCATTTTCTTCCAGTCGCTTCTTTTCCTTTTCCACATTGATCCTTCATTCAGTGTCATGCTTTGCAAACGACTCTATGGTCTTATAGGGTTTTCTCCCCCGTTCACTGTTTTCTTAGAAGTCTTGCTTTACAAACTCTGGCATTTTTTGTCCCTGGTTTTGCCAGGATCCTGCCTGAATCCTGCTTTGCTGACAGGCAGCTGCCCTCCTGTTTTGTTTTCGGCTGTTATTGCTGCTGGTGATTGGCTTGCTCCGTTTCTGGGCTGATTCTGTGATATCACATAAACTATTTCTGTGTTTATCTCCCTTCTTGTTCAAGCACTGAATGTTGGTGATCTCCTAAGTATCGGTGTTTATACAGAATGGTGGGGGAGGGGCTTCTTCCCATTTCACAGGTGGAGAAATGTAAGAATCAGGGAAGGTGTGGACAATTCCATTCAGTGGTAGATCCTGCTTCGCAGTCTGTTCCCTCTTTGCTTGTAGGTCG
The DNA here is from genome assembly GCF_000703405.1 of Apaloderma vittatum. Classification (NCBI taxonomy): domain Eukaryota; kingdom Metazoa; phylum Chordata; class Aves; order Trogoniformes; family Trogonidae; genus Apaloderma; species Apaloderma vittatum. The sequence continues at coordinate 51,242 of NW_009716680.1, read as the reverse complement.
ATTGTGCGGATTCGAGGATTTACCTCGAGGAAGGTTGAAAATAACAACAGGGAGAAGTTAAAGCGGTTGGGGATGGGGCGGATGTGCTCGAACTTTCTGCTTTTTCTGTTTGAAACGTTACGAGTTCCTGGGTTTTGTAAGACAATGCCCTCTATCAGTATGTGAACCACTTAAAACTGTTTTAAAAAGAACAAGTTTTCTCTTTCTCTCTCTTTTTTGTTTGTTTTGTTGTGGTTTTTTACAGGAATCAGTCAGAGCCGGATCTCCCATTGGCTGCTGCAGCAGGGGTCAGACCTGAGTGAACAGAAGAAAAGGGCATTTTACAGGTGGTACCAGCTTGAGAAGACAAATCCTGGTAAACAAATACAGCCTAAACATCTCCTGCTGTTTTACTTACGGAAAAGAAGCCTTTTGTCGCTCTTTTATCACTGATGATTCATGTCTTGGTCTGGTGTACTGTAGAGCTGTTCCCTCTGGCCAGTTTATTTTTTTACGAGGGTAGGAACAAATGCCCACTTTGCTTTGCAGCAGGTGATCCAGAGCTGTCTGTCCAGCTCCTTGGCCACAGTTCCTCGCCCTGGCCTCTCACCGCTGGCTAACTGGGAATCAGAAGCCATCGGTGAAGCTGTAGCCAGCTAACGTGAAATACATGCCAAGGTTCTTCAGAATGATGAGATAGAACATGCTAATGATGGCTGCGTAATAAAAAGTTGCAGCGAAAAGCCCACATTTCAGCAGAGAGGAACTTTGGGATAACTTCAGAGGATTTGGGATTGGATCTCAAGCTCATGGATGGGGTGTTGATAGAGTGATAACTTGGAGTTGGGCCTCAAATCCCACCTCCTTCTCCAAATCTCAAAATAGATCTTAAATATAAAAAGAGGAGTAAAGCTCCTCATTATCTTTAACTAACCAGCAATCTTCAGAATCACAACTGAATTAATTTCATTGCATTGTTCTTCTCCACAGATTTTGTTTGACCACAGTTCTTGTTTTTCCCTTTCGCGGTTTTATTGTAAAGATAAAAATATTTACATTTAATTTCCTTTAAACAATGACACGATTAAATTAACTCTGTAATTGTTTTAGGAATTTAACTCTCAGGCTCTCTAATGTGAACTTGGCTTCAATATCTAGAATTCTATTAAGAAAAATTCCAGTGAAAACAAATCCTCAAAACTTCTACTTCTTGTGTAAGCTGAAAATCAAGAGGCTCCAGCTGCCAGCTGGCCTGAGAAGACTTTCAGCTCAAGTTGGTTACGTTCAAAGTGACAGCTCAGCCCGTCCTTTCTATTAAGCATCTAGAAAATGATTTTAAAGAAGGGAAGTGCTGAGGGGTTTGAGGTGCTGGCAAGCTGCAGGGCTCGCCTGGAAGCCTTCGTTTTGCCGTGGCTGGAATCGTGATGCCGAGGGCCAGCAAAGTCACCGGAGACAACCTCTCAGTATCAGCTGCTTTGAAAACCTCAGATTGTACCCTACGACATAACTCCGGACCGTTTCCCTTTGATGGAAGGTGTTACTTCCAAAACAGGGAGAGCTAAAGGTTTTTTGGAAGGTGTGTTTTGGAAAAAAATCAAACACCCAAAGTCCTCTCCTTACGATGAGAACTGTTGTGTGGGTCTTTCCTACAGCCTTGCATCTTGTCTTTCCAATGTCATTTGGAGCTGTTTAAGAAACAGATTCTGTGCTGGGATAAGTGAAGCCTTGTCAAACTTAGCGCTAAAATCTTTACTCTTAACCTTCTTTCTCTCTCCATATCCACAAGCTCACATCTTCTGTGTCCTTTCCCTCTTGAGAAGTACCTGAGGAAGGAAGACTAGCAAACACCAAAGGTTCTGCTTTAAATTAAAATGAACCAGCATTAACCTCTACATTTCTGATCCACTGTCTTGCTGAGGTCTTGTTCGTTTTTCGTTATACACACAGAGAAAAATTTCTAGAACCTTCTTTTCAAATAAGAGATCTTACAAACTGTTTTTCAGAGGCATAAAAGGCAAAATGACTCCTCCATCTATACCAAGGGCCTATTTGCATGCACTTAAATTCTGTTTAGAACCAAACAACATTTGAATTCCTTTTAGAGGCTGAAGTGTAGGGGAGAACCCTCAGTTTTCCCATAGCGGTTGGGAAAATCGACTTGAGCAAATGGGTGTGCTCTTTATTGTAGGATAATCCACTGCTTTGAATTATTGCCGTCTGCTATGTTGCAGGTCAGACTGGCTAGCCAAGAGAGAGTTCACACGCCTATGTGCACGTGTGTACAGCGTATTAAGGAAGGTACCAGCCTTGTCCAAAGCACTTGGGATTTAAATTACTGTTATAAAACTAATTTGGAGCCAAAGTTTTGGATGCTACTTAGAGCATCCCGTGATTAGTCGACTCAGCTAGTTGTTGTGCTGCCTTCTTTGGAGTCAGAAAATGAGGATATTTGTAGGGCCTCCTGCCGTGTTCACACAGAAGCGATGCCACCGCTGCACTCTCTCTAGAGTGTAAAACATTTTCCTCCTTTGAAGAAACTTAAGAGATTCAATGTCTGGCACGTGTTTCTCCTATTCACTCACTTACTAGGAAGTGACATTGGGCTTTGTATTCTGATACGTCCCTTCTTTTCCAGCTCCAGCTGCTCAGAATAAAATCTCTGTCCTTCTCCCTGACGGACAGAGTGAGGTCTCTGCACAGAAGCACCTGTGCACTCGAGTTCCCGAGGGGCAAAGTGCCCCTTGAATTCCTTATTTTGAAAACTGGATCATCAGAGGAAGTCTGTTTTCAGACTGAATTTGTCTGTGTAATAATGGAAAGAAAACTATTGCTTAAAACCGAAACTATTTTGAAGGACTAGGACACCAAACCTAATCAGTTTCTGAGCTGTAAAGAATAGTTGTTCCATGAGGAAGGGACTGGAGATTCGATTGTTTATTTCCATGGGTAATCTCTATATTTCTTCTGCCTTTGGTGGTGGGTGTTCAAGCACCAGCAGACTGGAACATTGCAAAAGAGACTTAAGTCTCATGAGTCAGAAGAAAACCCCACACCAAATTTCCTACTGTATGCAATAATCTTGCCCAAAAATCTCTTGTACAGCGTTTTCCTGGTAGGAGTGATGTTGGAGTTAATAGAAATGCTGCGAATTCCAGTCTACTAGTGATGTAAATTTTTCTGGAAAGAGTTGCCAATTAGGGTGAGAGGCAGTTTTTTGTTAAGGGGAAGAAGTCAGTGCTAAATGTTAGTGTTCAAAAGGTCTTTAATCCAAGTAATAGGGATGCTTTTCATTTAGATCGGGGTGGTTTTTTTGGATAGGCATCACATCTCTTGTGGTTTGTAGAGGACTGAGAGCATGTTGGCAGTACATAAACAATATATGCCTCAGAAGCCAGTATATGAGAGCATAGAGTCCTGATGATTTTTTTCAAAGCCCGTATGTTTTAAACAAATATTTTTTTCTTTTTACATTGGTGGTTGTTAGCCTGACTAGCTTGGCTGACACTGGGTCTTGGGCAACGAGAGTTGGAGTAACTTTAGCGTGTATTTTGCCTCAGTGTGCTGCAAACTGAAGCTGGCACCTCAAAATGATGTGTTGAAGTTACAGATGGATGCAGGCTGCTTCCATTTAGGCTGGATATTTATTTCTGCCAGTCTCCTGTGATAGAAAGGCAGCTGTGGTCACCTTGGAGAAAACCATGTACTCTTCCTCCTTGAACAAAAGGGAAAAAGAAAGATAGTTGTTATCGAGATGTAGCATCTCTTGTGTTATTCCCATAACAGTTCTTGTTTAGCTACAAAAGAAAAGCCTAGAAAAAATAAAAAAATCAGGGAGTGGATATCCCATGAGATTTGCACTGGGGACATATTGTTGGTGATTTGCTATTTCATGGAGCTGCAGAGAAAATAGTCCCTGCTCTGATCCTTCCCATCCAAGCAGTGAGCTCTGTAGGGAACCTTGTGCTGGGCAGGCTGCAGATTCAAATGTGGCCTGGCTCAGGAGTAACCAAAAGGTGTTTTATGATGTGATCTCCGGTCAGTCCAGCTAAAAATGAAGCGTGACATCTGTTCTTATCGGTATAATAGGTACTTGCTGCATGACTTGCTCCTAAATGTTTTTGTGGAGCTGGGAGATGGCCCGAGGCTTGCTCCAGCCCCTGTGTGACAGGACCTCGAGACGTGTGATGTGGATCAGCGATTGCACGTGATGCTTTTAAGAGCAACGCCCTTTCTTCAGGAGAGAGGCTGGGATGTGCTGAGAAGGCAGGTCTTTGCCACAAGGAATTCTGAGTGTCTGAGAGAGAGCTGCGTTCCGGCAGGAGCAGCATCGCTCTTGCCTCCTCTCCCCAAAACCCCACCTGCAGCATCCCTGAAGGCAAACCCTGCGTTTCAGAAAACGCTGGCTTGCACAACGAAAGCTGGGTATTGTTGCAAAAGGTACTCGGTGGTGGCAGGCAGTGAGAGATGTCACTTTTCGTTTTTCTCTGCGAAAGGAATTCTTCCCAGACAGTTCACCTCTCTACCCCGTACAGATGTCTTGCTTTTTGATGCATACCCTCAGAATCTCATACTGCATTTGCACCACTCACTCTGCTCCAGAGAGAAGTTTCTCTTCTTCTTAAAAGCTGTCGAGGGGTTCGTAAGAAGAACCTGACCTAGTAACTACGATATAACTTGCTAAGTTGTGAAGAGGTGGAGCCAGGCGGCGAGAAGATTGCAGCGGAGCGTTGGAAAAGCAGAATAAACGTGATCCCCAAGCGCTCGCTTAATTGAGGGGGATGAAGAAAAGCTCCACAGTTATTAAAAGTGGCACCCGTGCATGCGTCCTCTGCTTTTGCCACTCATAGACCCAAGAATGTTTTGGGCTTTTCTGCACATTCTGGCTTTACGCGTGTACGAGAGCAGTGGTAACGTGTTGCAATTCTCAGCGTCTTTCTCTCTTACCTGCTCCTGATACTGATGTTACCCCACAGAAAAGAGAAAGAAGTGAATTGATCTAGCAAAGCTACTGAAACAAAAAAAAACCCAACCAAAGCATTTTATATTCAGTAAGGGAACATAGCAGTAGAAGCAGCAAATTTATGCTTTAAAAGCAGGGTGTTTTCAGCCTTTGTCTGAAAAATCTTGGGCAGCCTTAATGGAAGTGCTCTGCCTCTCTTACCTTGATGTCAGGCATCGCTGTTTTTCCCGTACTCTGCCTGTGAGATGAAAACCTCAGGCAGGAAAAGTATATTGCTAAGACAATGCAGGGAAAGCTAATTTCTTGTATTGTTCTCCCCTGCGTCTGTTTTAAAATTTTAATTTTTTTAAGGGTTTTTTTTGAGTTGTTCGAAGTGTATTTAAAGCTTAGCAACTTGATACTGAACCAGACGCTGGTACTAGAAAGAGTAAGTAAGGAGCTTCCCTTGAAATGACCTCCCAATAAATTGGCAATACAGGATGTACTTCATGTGTCAGTAAAACTAAGTTATCTGTGTAGGCTCGTTAGCTGGGAATTAGTAAGAGTCACAGTCCGTCGTGCGTGCAAGGCAGAGATTGTGGCCTTCTCTTCCTCTACTCCTCTCCTGGGTAACATTTGTGAATTATTTTGGGCTCTGCCACCTAACACAGATGCAAGCCCCTGGCGGTAAGGAAAATATTCACTGTGCATTTCTGGAGAGGAACCCAGCCAAATGCATAAATAGCTAATTTCTTGCTTTTTAACCGTATGAATTTGTTTGTTCATTAAACTCTTTATGTTCCCTTAACCCTCTTCCTCTGTTTCAAATGAAACAAGCAGTGTTGTTTCACTAACACCCTGTGTTTTTGTGATGAAATCCTCACCGTTCTGAGCAAACCGGTGCACCCAGAGGGGTTTGCTGTCTCAGCCTTGCTTTGCCGTGTGCACGGTGCTCGATTCCTCCTGCGAGCAGAGCTGCCTGCTTCTCTTGCATCTAAGGAGGCCGGTTCAGCCCATGAATTCCAGTTGAGCTCGATAACGCCTATGGGATGGAAGTAGTGATTTATCTTCCCGTACCACTGGGTTTTATTTTTCTTTATTTGTCGCACACAAGAAGAGCTATTTCTTCCCTCCAGGGGAAGTCTCGGAGCACAAAGCTGTCCTTCAGAACATACCCTGGTTTTCGTACTGACGTGTCCTATGCCAGGTTCCCATCCTCACTGAGGGATATACAAAAGATCGGTCTCCCAGCATGTCTTGATTTATCTTGATTTACTAACTGAGAGGCTGTTGTGGAAGGAATCGGGGGTAAGTTTCAAAGGGCCTTCCCTGAGGGCCTCGTGCCAAGTCCTGTCTCTTGCTTGATGCTTTCCAGTTCAGGCTTCTTGAAAGGAGAAATGTATCCATAGAAGGGGGACAGAAGAGGAAAGGTGTGATGTTAATTTGCGCTCAGCGACTTTCTCAGGCAGCTCAGGAGCCCGTGTTCGCACAGGTCACGGGGTGTGTTCCTACTGGTGGAGCTCTTTCAGGCGTTCACTCAACTTTTCAGACTCCTTGAAATACCTTTGTTGTAAATTTACATTTCAGTTTCTGAGACTTGTACGATTAAATAGAAACTTGCTCTTTTCCCTTTTCGTGGCAGAAGAGATAGCAGCTCAACCTAAATAACTCCCAGCTGGGACTGAGTGTAGCTCACCCGTTCTGTAAGACACTCCTCTTGATGAAGACAGGACAGCTTTTTCTAAGTATCTTATCAGCTCACTTACGTCTCCCTTGGATTTCCACCGACACCTGATACTTGGCGGTTGGGGATGGGAACCCTCTGGCTTTGTGTATCTTTTCGGTGTCTTTGTTTGATAACGCTTTGCTTTTTTATCTTGAATGGTTTCATCATCTGTCTTGTCTTTTTTTTTTTTTTTTTCCCCCCATGAGCAGGAGTGAGAAAACGGGCGTGATTTTTAATCCACTAGGAAACACAGTATTTACTGTTCTCAGGGGCTACGTTAAGCATGAGACCCGCTCCTATCCCAATAGAAGAGCCAGAATGGAGACAGACGCCTCCCCCAGTCACAGCTACCTCTGGGACCTTCAGACTACGGCGAGGCAGTCGGTTCACGTGGAGAAAGGAGTGCCTGGCCGTTATGGAAAGGTATGTCACTTCGGGGTTACGGAGATGAGCATTTTAAAGCTGATATAAGTATCCTTTTTCCTGCTCTGGTGAACACCAACTTCAATGTCATGGATGTGTTTTAGCATCGCGCGAGCCAGTATCTAGATAATAGAGTAGGGGGAGCTATTTTGTCCCTTCTGTTGCTTAAAAAAAAAAAAAAGTTGTACTACTCTGGACACTCTCATTTTTTGTAGCCCTGAAAACGTTTTCTCCTTAGCTCAGTCTGAGAGTATTGGCGTTCAGCTCTTCCTTTACTTTTGCACAAACCTTTCTGTCTAGCCTAATCCAATCTGTCTTGGTGGGGCTCTGCACTCTCTTTATTTTCTGCATATCTCCTTTCCCAATTTACCGCTTCGTCCTCATGCATATCAAGTTATTTTATAGTTGATACTGGTGTTCTGGCGGCACTCTAATTGTTCAGGATGCAGAACTTTGCCTAACAAGCAGTAGATTCCTTGTCCAAAAAGGCTCTTACAACCCTTTTACATGGGAAGAGTACAGAGCAAAGTGGATCTTTCAAATACATATGCAGAGTGGCAGGTGATCATTAGAGCTCCCAGCTCTTCAGTCCTGCGGAGACGAAGCGCTCTCTGAGCCTGGTCTCCTGGCTGCCTGTGTGCTTTGCCTTTCCCTCTGCTTACAGTAATGTCTCTTTTGTGGGTAATATTGTGTGATAGAAAAGGGCTGGTGAACTCAGACGTAGTTTCGGGATGAATACTTACTTCTGTTAAGGACTAAATGACTGGGAGGGGTTTTCTTCCCTCCGAGGGTGCGAGGAACCTCCTTTCCCTGAAAGCACCACTGTGCTGCACTCCTCTGCTTTGCATCTCCATCGAGTCCTTGGCCAGCAGGTTTTTAAGATGTGCTTTTTCCCTTCCTGTACCGCTGCTCTTTCTTTTTGCTTGCACAAGGGTCCTTGGAACTGATTAAGTAGGCGAGTGTCTCCTTTTGCCTAAGCCAAGACCCAAATACTGAGCACCCCCAGGGACCCAAGCCTTTTTCCAAACAAGATGGACATATTTCTGTGGCCACAGGCCGTCACGGGGACTTTGTAGGGTTGAGACCAGTAACTGAGTGTTGGTTTCCCTGTTTTCCTGGCACTGCACCGATGTTTTCAGCTTTGACTGAGTGTTTCCACAAGTGAAATCGTGTAAATGTTTGAAATCTGTTCTGCTTTGCCAGACCCCACTAACGCAAAGTCCTGATGTCGGGTAGCACAGGGGTCTGTGTTTTCCTCATGACCCTCTCTGTGCCGGCACTGCCATGGGCAGCGTAGGATCTTCAGCACTTTGAAATGCTGGTGTGACTGTCCTGATTGCAGTCCGGAGAGTGACAGAAACGCCACAGCTCTGTCTGCCTTCAGCAGAATGCCATCTCCTTGTTAACCCTGCGCCTGTGAAATACTGGGTTGTTCTGATGGAGAGTTAGAGCTCTTTGAGCACAGACATTTCTCCTCCTTGGTTTCTGTCTGGCCTAAAGGGCGATAACAGCCATTATTCGGTGTTTGGATCATGGTGCTTTCTTTGTGCTAGGTGCTGTGGAAACGCAGAGCACAAGGAGAAAGCTAAGCAAGCACTACCCTGTCCTTCAGATCCCTCCCAAAGCCACTCTCTGCTGTGAGACTCTGAACAAGTCAGAAAACCTTTGGGGTGTGTCTGTTAGAAACGTGTGAGATTTGGTTTTGTGTATGGAAAGGAGCAAGTCGGTGTTGGAAATCATCCAGTTGTGTATGCAGATAGAAAATCAGTCGATCGAATTTTTCATTACCTTTCTTCTTCTTTTTTGTCATTCTTGGTTTTGTTTGCATTCTTGGTTTTGTCTTGTCTCATGCTCTGTAAGGTCTTTGTGGCTGAAGTTTTTTTCTTACTCTTCTGGTAGATGGAGACTCCTGCCACGTTGCCTTAATCCTGGCTTTAATATTAATTTGCAAAGCTCTTTTGTGGGTCACCGCAAGCCCTGAATTTCACAGACTCATCCGTGGGTACTGGAAAGAAAGTATGGCTGAGGAGTTTTACTTGAGGCAAGAACACAGTCAACTGGAGCTGTGGTAAAAGATTTGTGTGACAGTAAAACTACACCATAAAGCAAGTTGGGAATATGGTTGTTTAACTGTTAAGACTTTAATAGGCCTAGTTGAGCTGTAAAGGATGAGCTGTTTTATGTGACAAGTTTTGAAAGACTGGGAGGAAGACACTCTCTTGGGAGCCCTTGGAAGAAGGTAACTAATTTCACTTACAGGTCACTGGAGTCTTCCAGGCTTGGATGTAATAAGACTCGTAACAGCAGCCAGGCTGAAGGTAACCAGGCTCCTGCCTGGCCCAAGCAGGTCACTTGGTGCCTTAGGCTCAGGAATAAGCACTTGGCCCACTGAAATGGTGTTTGGCATTGCCTGGTGCCATCTATCCAGAAATTTGTGTTTTCCTCTGAAGGATTAGGTTTTGGCTGTGAGTGGAGGCATCTTACGCTGTTTAATGGATTGTTTTCCTTGATTAAATGCAAGTTTCCTTGTGTTGCATTTGTAGGTCCTGCATCTGGGCAGGAACAACACCAGTCACCAGCACAGATCAGGGGACGTCCTGCTGGAAAGCAGCCCCATGGAGAAAGACCTTGGAGTGCCAGTGGGCAGGGAGTGTCCCTGGGACAGCCCCGTGCCCTGGTGGCCAAGAGACCAGTGGGATCCTGGGGGGCATTAAGAAAAGTGTGTCCAGCAGGGCTGGGGAGGTTCTCCTGCCCCTCTGCTCTGCCCTGGGGAGACACCCCTGGAACGCTGGGTCCAGTTTGGGGCTCCCCAGTTCCAGAGAGACAGGGACCTACTGGAGAGAGTCCAAGGGAGAGCTGCGAGGGGGATCAAGGGACTGAACATCTCTGCTGGGAAGAGAGACTGAGAGACCTGGGGCTGTTCAGCCTGGAAAGGAGACGGCTGAGAGGGGACCTTATTAACGTAGAGAAATATCTGAGGGGGGAGGGTCAAGGGGAGATTCAGCATCTGGATGCGCTGCTGGGCGCACCCACGGATTTAGGCATCTAGTTTTGAACCTCTTGATTTGGGAACCTCAGTGAAGCGCTTGTTCATCTGGGCTTCTGTCTCTTCAGCAAGGGGAAACGGAGATCTGGAAGACATTTCCATCCCCCTGAAGCAACTCATGCGAGGGCTGCGTGCACCTTCCTCTCTGGCTACAAAGAGGAACCTTCTGCAGTTAAACCTGATTTTGGTGATTTAGTCCAGTGCCCGACTATAAGAGGGTTGAATCTAGACTTGATTTGCTTCTAGGAGGAGGCTCTGCCACTACAAATGCACAGCACCGGTCGGATTTGGCCTGTTTGAATGAGAAGGGTGAGGGTTGAAGACTAATTTTACTTTTTTTTTTTTTTTTTTAAAGATAGAAATCAACAGAAATTCCAGTGCAATCAATTATTATATTGGTGCCAACCTGATACAATTAAGATTAAAGTTAGGGTCAGCACATATACTTGAATGTCTAATGTACATAAGTGTTCGTATACAGGGGATGTGTATTAAAGAAACTAATTGGTTTATACTGGGTTTCCAGAATGCTGCTTGCGGTTTCTGTAATTCAATTCTCCGGTCCTTACTGCTTTTTTGGAAATTCTCCCAGGGTAGTTTATTAGTCGCTAGGCTTAGGTTTCGGACAATAGATTCAGGTCTCTTTCTCCATCTCTCCTTCCTATTTTTTTTTTTTTTTAATATCTCTCGAATATTTATGCTCTGAAGGTTGAGAGGAGCAATAGTTCCAGAAAGTAAAGTTCTATATTTAACTGCAGACTAGGTGTGGTTCAGACAACTGCAGTGCAAGCTCCCTCTCGCTGCTGTGCTGGTGATATCAACCTTGACCTGTTCTCTTCTTGAGCCTCCTGCTCATGAAATATTCCGAGTTTCGTGTGTGCTGATGTTGTCGTGTGGCTTTACCCTCCTTTGGGAACAGAGCTAAGACTACAATAGTCCTTTCTGTGAAAACCTGAGGTTAAACTTGAAAGTCTGTTTCTGCTTCAGTTTCGTGTTCTTCTTCATTGTGTCTTGTCCCACAGTTAATTTTTTTTTTCTTTTCTCTGCTTTACTACTTCTTTCAACCTCTCTCATTAGGACTGCAACACTGAAAATTCCCTTAGGTTTTTCTCTTTTTTTAATGAAGCTGTGTTGTCTTGTCTATCTTTTATTTTTATTTTTTTAGAAAGTGATTTGTGCTTCTCCTCTAATCATATGTTGGAGTTGAAGTTTGTCATCTTTTTCTGGAAAAAAAAACATCTAAGATTGGCAGCAGAATTGATGACTGTATTATACCCATTTTAAGGCACTTTTGTTGAGTGCCTTTAAAGACTGGGGAGGTGGTGGGGGGGGAAGTTGAGTGTTGTTTTTTAAGTATATGCTTTATCCAAAGATTAAATTAAAATAACTGTAAATTCTGCTCTAAACAAAATGAATAATTCATCAGTTGAAAGTATTTCAGTTTGCGCAGAGAGCAGAGACTTGGCTTTCTGGTTGAGGGTTATTTGGTTTGATTTTATGGGTCTGTTTTTCTGTTTTAACACTTGTCTGTGCTTTTGAAGCATCCTTTTGTAAAGATGTAGGTGCTATAGACACCTATTATCCCCAGTTCATAGATGGCAAAAGAGAGTCAGGTGTTCCACTTGGCTTTGTCATCCCAGGCAACTTTCTTCGTAAGAAAATGGGTTTAGATTTCTCAAGATACCGAGGGTTTAGTTTCGTGATGTACCTGAGCTGAATTAACAGTTTGTCGCCGTCTCCTCCATGGGTGTTATCCCGTCTCATCGCACTTCTCAATTCCTCCTCCTCAGTTTCCCTGCTCCGGTCAGCCTTCGTTGTGCCAGATACATTTCTTGTCCGATGGAAAGAGCAGCCAATTCAGTTGGATTTAGAAAAATTACATCCTTTTCTTTCCTCCTGCATTTTATTGAATTGATTCAGCAATGAGGGCGTGCCGCAACTGGGACGGGGCAAACGACAAGAATGCACAACTGAGACCACAGGGAAGAGGAAGTTTAGCAAAAAGATATACAAAGTTTCCGTGTCTGTTTGGGGTTTTTTTTGTTTGTTTGTTTTTCTTTAATCTGTTTGGGTTTGTTCTGATTCAGTTTGGTTTGGGTTGGATGAGTCCCTGGTTTGGTTAAAAGCGTGGTCGCGCTGACGGTTGTGCTGGCATCATGGAAGAGGAGAGGCGTCCGTTGGTTTTCGCCAAGGAGCGGGAATGTGTTACCCGGGCATCTCCACCAAATTCTTCACCTCATTTGACCAGGGGGTGTTCTTGATCCCTCTTTAAGGCAGGCCCAGTTTGGGGTGGAGATAGCTCCGTGCCAAAACCAGTCACTGCATTTCCTTCACCTCTCGCTTATGCTGTGGAAGATTTTGTATTATCTGCCATCCCTGAATCACAGAATTGTTGAGGCTGGCAAAGCCCTCTGAGACCATCAAGCCCAGCCTGTGACCCAGCCCCACCCCATGGGCCATAACAGGGCACC
>NW_009716680.1:29027-38594 GCF_000703405.1 Apaloderma vittatum | reverse complement strand
CCCCCCCTGCCGGTCCCCCCCCCAGCCACTCCTGCCCCAGTCGGCAGCGCTGCCGGGGGTTATTGTGGCCAAAGTGTAGGACCCTGCACTTGGTCGGGTTGAACTTCATCCCGTTGGCCTCAACCCATCGACCCAGCCTGGCCAGGTCCCTCTGCAGCGCCTGCCCACCCTCCAGCAGATCCACACTGCCCCCAGCTTGGTGTCATCTGTGAACTTACTAAGGGTAGACTCAGTCCTCTCGTGCAGGATGTCAATAAAGATGTTGAACAGGACTGGGCCCAGCTCTGATCCTTGGGGGACACCACTGGTCACCGGCCACCACTGGAGCACCTTTGCAGCCATCCCAGCAAGCCGGTGGCAGGCTGGCCCAGAGGAGCCCTGTGCATGGTTCTGGCCCTGAGCGATATCGGTCCTGACATGCGTTATTAGGAATTCTTCCGATTGTGAAAGCGCTATTACTGCAGCTCTCCTGAGCGCTGGGGCTTCCACGGCTTCCCTGGGGAAAATGAGAGCTCTATTAGCTCCTGAAATTCAGTTAGGAAATTTTCTTAGTTAATTTCATCCCATTACTCTTGGTTATGTCTTCTAGCAGAACCTTAATACCGGCCCCATAGGGGATCTAAGTTTCCTGTGCAAGGCTTTGGAGGAGATTTAAGTTTTGGATTCATTGCGTTTCTCCCATCTCGAGCTGACAACAGAGCAGGAAGTAATGTCTTTTGGCCTCTTCCATTAGGCTGGTACATTGTTAGAAGCAGAACATCAGTTTCTCGTCAATGTAACGACGTCCAGCGGTTGGCTCGGGAGCGCTGCTCGTCGTCCTCCGGTTTGTTCCGCAGGCTGGCAGAGAGGAGCGCTGCGAGTTCTGCTTTGCTGTCCCTGTGACCCTCAGATGTCATTGAACCTTTCGGTGACTCGTCATTCCTAACTGGTAAAATATCTCCGACCTGCTTGGGAGACTGAGCCAAACCGAAGAAAGGATGAGGAAGGTGTAAAAGCCTGTAACTCTTGGCTCACCCAGGAAGATTGGTGTTAGGAAAAAACTTTCGACTTAGGCAGCGGTTGAGCACTAAGCGGGTTATCTGCAGGAATTACGGAATGTTTCTCAGGAGCAAATTAGCTAAAATCTGTCAGGATGGTTCTGATGTACTTGATCATAATGCGGAGGGAAACCTCAGGTGACTTCTTCACATTATTTTCCAGCTCTTTCTATTCTGTCCTAAGGTGTTTGTTAGTCAGCAACTTGCAGTGGGAGGTTCAACTTCATTAAATCCTTTGAGATGTAGGAAGAGAGCGCTTTGGGGTTTTTTTAGGATCTTTGTTTGCTGCTCAGGCGCGCAGAATGCTTTGAGATCTGTGAGTGCAGGCGCTTTGCAAAGGCATTCAGTGAAGTTCGCTTTACAATTTAGACACGGGCAAGATCTTTTTATTGTCGGGAAGTTCAAGTGGTTTGGCTCAGGGTCATTGCTGTATGTCTTCATAAAATGCAAGAGCAGCCATTTTCTGCTTGCTACACAGTATCTTTCTTATTTTGCATTAGATCAAGCTATGTTCCCTCTTAGACATGCATAATATGCAAGCTTCCTATTCTAATCAGCTGTAAGCAAATCCCAGTTGTTCGGCAGATTGCACGCAGTAAAATTTAATGCTAGGATGTCTGTCCAAAGTGCTCGCCAGGCTCTGGTCTCTTGAAGGATCCAGCACCTAATGAGTTATTTTTATTTTTTCAGGGAGCTCAGGTGCTTTTTGTATCTTTGTGTTCTCTCTCTCTCTCTTTTTTAATAATAAAAAAGCAGATCTGTGGGAGGGGCAACTCCTTGCAGCAGACTCCAGATAAAATTTTTGTGTCTGCCAAGGTCAAAATAACTGAAACCAAGATTTACAAAAGGAGCCTCGTCAGTCTGACCTGCAGCAGCGCTGTCTGGTGCAATAAACACACATTTTAAGAATGAGAATCCTTCTCTTGTCCCAGTAGTCTCCAGGACCAGATGAGATTCTTCAGTATTCTGTCCCCCTCCTCACAAAGGTGAGAAGCAGGATCTCATCCCGATTATAACATGGTCTTCTCGTAGCGGCAAAGCCCTTGTCATAACTACGGGACTGGAAATCTTCATCAGTGCCCGGATGCTTTCAGTGAAGATGTAAAAAGGCATCGTTGTTGCTCACTGTATGCACTAATGTCATTTTTTCTGGTTCCAGTAGCACCAGCGTGTGGGAGGATCCATAAGACCAAGGTGACCTCTTAACGTATGGCTTGCTTTTATCTGCCTGCTCCTCTGGGGCTGCCCCAGCTCACAGACCCCGGCGTTCGGAGCGTACCCCTGAATGCCAACACCTGCAACGCCGTGCTTGCCCTCGCGGTGATTTCGCATCACCATCCCCAGCGGGTAGAGCGATCTTGGGGTGTCGCACGGGGAGAGAAGGTGAAGTGTTGACCTCAGTTCCACACGAGTTCCTACTGGGCACACAAGTATGATGTGGCGGGTCTGAAGAGCACCGTGATCTGTAGGCGGCTTGATTATCTGCCCGGGTTTAAGAGCAGCCGTTCTGGCGTGCGACTGAAGCTTCAAAGCTCCGCAATGACCCAAGCAGTGGTGGTGATGATGATGGTGTTTGTCATTCGCTCTACCTCTCCTCTCCTGTCCTGTGACTGGTTGTCACATGGCTAGCAACCATGTGGCTGTGAACAAAAGCTCGTATCTCCTATCCTGTAGGTTTTTTATTTTAAAACCTGCTATGGCAGCTGTGGGCATTGTTATTATTCACATAAATATGTAATTCCTTTTAAATCCTGCTAAGGTCTTCAGGGTACGTCAGGAGATCTAATTATACCTAGTTTCATTTTATATGCTAAAATGTGTTTAAGAATTTGGAGGTCCCTGTTGCCTGAGTATCATGAGAAGGAAAAAGAACATTGCGTTTACTTTCCCATGATCATCTGGTGCATAAGCTACTATCAATGTGCTGTTTATTTATCTTCTCTCTGAACTAAACAGTCATTCTCTTATCTCTTCTCAGATGACAAGTTTTCCCTTGCCTCTAATAACATTTGTTGTCGCTCTTCGCTGGACCTTTTCTGTTTCTCCATTCAATTTTTAGTGACCCAGGGTAGGTGAGCAGGGACAGGAGCAGGGCTCATTACCATATTTCCAGGGTGAATATTCCAGTTTATACAGGCAGCTGAATCTGATTCCTGTTGTTCTCTGACCTCCAGCTTAACATCTGGTTTTTGCTGATCGCTCGTGTATTGATTGAGAGTATGTTTTGTTTGTGTTGTCCGCAATGATACGTGGGTCTTTTTCCTGAACACTTACCACTAATTTAGAACCAGTCATGTATGTGAGGAGTTCGAATTTGTTCTTCTCTGTGTGCTTTGCCCTGCTTTTTGCGAAGAGAGCAAACGGAATTAAGTCATGGGGGTGGTTAGATATTTTGAAATTCACAGCAATTACCTTCTTTATTTGCATCCGATATAAATAATAATTCATTTTCCAGAACATGATTTAATGTAAGTGTTAAGCCAGTCACTTTAGGTCATAGCTTCTCTGAGCTAAGGGCTTGTATTCGGTTCATACTCAGAGCCCGGTGCAGTGGACTCTCCACAATCTTATTGAGACCTCTAGATGCTGCTCCTTGTCAGGGCAGTGTGAAAGAGTAAGCCCGGTGCTGTGGTTCTCTCTCTCGGAGCTTTCCTCTCTGCCAGTGTTAGGCTTTCTCTAATCCTCCCTGGGAGTTCTTCCTACCACCTTTCCACTTGAAGTACATAGAATCGAATAGTAACAAAAAGCTCATTAGTTAACCACGTCGTTATTTTCTTACCTGCTAAAGGTGGTTTCAGGAGGCAGGGAAAGCGAAAGCAACACTTCTCACAGAAACTGTGTGACCTGGATGTTGGCACATGCGGGTTAGCGCAGCTGTTTTGTAACGACTGTTCGCTGCAGGCTGTCTGCAACAAAGTGCCTTGGTGATATTACGACCCGTGTAAAGGTGACGTGTCTTCGGATGTGCTCTGGTGCCAGCCTGGCAGGGCTGCGCTCTGCTGCTGCCTCCCTTCTGAAGGAGCTCAGGACAACGCCGAGCAGCGCGCTCTCCCTTTGCCAGTGGGCTCCTGGGAAGTTTCTCGGATAAGGTGGGCAGCGACAAGCACAAGCGACCGTAAAGCTGTGATCATTCCCCTCTTTGACTCTTTTTTCAGCCTGCTTCAAGCCCCGAGAAAGACCTAGACAGCCCTGACCTGCCACGGAGGGTCATTCCGGGTCCGAGTTCAGATCGTCATCGCTCACAGTGAGATTTCCCTGACCTGTGTGTAATGTTATCTGTGGAAAAAACCCACTTAAGTGAATTACAACATTAACTTCTTGAGTGATCTGGAAAGCATTCGGAAGGAATTAGTAATCAGGTTGGCGCCTCGTCACCCCTTGCTGTCAGCGTGGAGTCTACGTGAGCTCCATCCAGCTCCAAGCGCTCCCGCATTTGCCCGTTTCTGGTTTCTAGAAGTGTGCAAAGTGTTCCTGCAGACTCTCACTGCAGCCGGGCTCTGAGCAGAGTCCAAACCTACCTCGCGGAGAGGAAATTCTCTGCCATCTAGTAACAGATGTGAGGTCTTTAGACAAGTAATAAACAGAGTAATTACGAGGAGAAGGGAGGGAGGAAAATTCCGAAGTGAAACTCTTAAGTATGTTGCATCGTGTATTTATGGGCTCTTGGTCAGACTGTGGAGCACTTTAAACAGACTAACAAGAACGCTTTATCAGCGAACCATATGGGCTTTAACCACAAAAGTCACTACCACATCCTAGATTCCTTTTCATCCTTTTTCTTTTTTTATTTTTGGTAGACATGGATAGCACAATTGACCCTCCATTGTTTGGTTTTCCTTTGGAATGTGCGTAAGTTTGAATTTGTTTCGAATTCTCTGTTGTTTGTGAGGAACTCTTTCCACAGAATAGAAGACATGGACCTGTTCCAAAGAGCTTTTTAAATATGATTTCCTTATAAAGAAAAAGATAAAATAGGGCACATACAGAAAAAGTCATCTGGTTTGTTGCTCATTATGTCCGCAGCCTGGCACTCTTTCAGTTTCTAAATGCCCCTTGGTTTTCTCTTAATCACGGGAACATTGGATTGGGACTTGCAGTTTTGTGTCCCGCTTCTCTTGTTTCAGTCAACGCTTATTATATCCTTTTCAGAAACTGATTAAATTCTCGATTTTAGGATCAGGTGTGGCCAAGGGTACAAAAGCCTGCTGGGAGATGACTACTCAACAGGCTTCTGTTGTTTCAGTGGTTAGAGACTGAAATTCCTGAGACTGATCAAAATAAAATAAATCCGTACCTCCATCTCTTGCCTCCAGTGTTGGTCCCCTTCATGTATTTCGGGTAACCCATGAACTCATCTCTGCTTTGAGATTTGTTCAGGTAAAATGTGCTGTTTCTCTTGCAAGATAGGATTTCCATTCCTTTGCATCCTGTGCTTTTAAATTCATCTTTCTTGAATGCAGGAGACCGGGATTGTACATAGTCCAGGTGAGGCCTCGTGCATGTGTTTTTGTGTTTTTCTGTCTGCACTGGAAGGAGCTGGCATCCTCGGCTCCATCAGGCTTTGCCTTTTGGGTTTGCTTTTTTTGCGTTGTGTCTTTTGGTCATAGTGACTTAAAAGAAATGAACTTTCCAGCTGATGATCGTTTTTGTGTATATGGGAATATGTATATGTTTTTATGTATGTGAGAAGTTGTTCCGAAAGTGTGTGACCTTGCACCCTGCCCTGTTAAATTTCTTTTTAGTTCTTGCCCTTAGGTTCATCTGGTCCAGTTCACTGTGTTGACATGGCTTGTGACTTTGTCAGCAGCAGATTTTATTACCGTGTTCAGACTTTGTATCAAGATCGTTAAGTGTTCTCGTTCTTAAGATACGCCAAAGACGATACTTGAGGAATATCACAAATAGCCATCTTCCAAGCTGTTATTTTAAATTTTCAGCCCAGTTCTTAGTTTCATGTTTTCTGTCTACCCTGTCTCGTGATTATCCTAATTTTCCATTTGTAGTTGTACCAAATGCTTTACTGAAGTCTCAAAACTGTAAGAATAATTTGCTTTTCTGGGCATCGGACGTATAGTCAGCAACACATTGGTTGCTTTTAGAGCCTTCCTACCAATACCATTGAAGTGAGGCTTCCTAAAGAGACAGTCCCCAGGGAACTTGGCTGTTTGGAGCTTGAGTTGTGACGATATTGAAGAGGAAGCCTGTGGCAAAAAAAAAACAGCACGTGTTGGGGAGCGCTAAACGAGGAGTAAGGAGCCGTGGATTGATTTCACAACTCCGTGGCCGATTTCTTGGTCTGTATCTATTAACTTTGCCATTCTTCTACCTGTAAATTCTCCTAATAGTGTTAAGGAATGAGATTATAGAACAAGATTCTTCAGTCTGAGGGTGGCAAGGCTCTGGAATAAATTGTCCAGAGAGGCTGTGGCTGCCCCCTCCCTTGAGGTGTTCAAGGCCAAGTTGGATGAGGTCTTGAGCAACCTGAACTGGTTGAGAGGCGTCCCTGCCCATGGGTTAGATGAACTCTTAAGATCTCTTCCAACCTAGGCCATTCTATGATTTCAGAATACTTGTAAGGTGTTTATTATATGGTTGTAGGAAGCGTTCTTGAAATACAAAGCATGATATGTGGGGTTTTCTAGTAGAGTAATACTTCTGAGTCCTTGGAGCTTATTATTTCCAAGGTCATTATTCACAATCCTATAGGTAAAAGAAGTTGTAAGAAGTTGGATGATAAACCCAGCTATTTCCTTTCCCCACGAATTGCGAATGGTCGTTGAATAATGAGTAGCAAATAAATTAAAAAATATTACTGCTGCTAGACTTGAGGAGTAGTACTCTTCAAGTAACTACAAAGGATCTCATTGCTTAAAACTTGCCTTAAACCTTCTTCTTCGCTGTGATGTCTACAAAGCACCTTGTGAAGCTGATCTCGTGGTAGTTTGATCAGCCAGAATGCTGACCTATGTTGAGTCATTATTTCTTGTTCCCATTTGCTTATATCCGTGTATTGCGCTGTATTTAGGTTGCAAGAGAATAGATTGACATTAAAAAAAAATTCATACCTTTTTCTGGTTTGTGTCAGCACTTAATACAGTAATAGTGCTGGTCCAGTTGTTGGAGGTACCAACCAGGAAAAATATGTGTAATGACCCCCAAATTAGAAGATTTAATGCTGAGCCTCTTGCCCTTAGGTGCTGAATAACCTGCAAGAATTGGCCTTATCTTGTCTTTTGATTCTTTCATTAGGTTAATCAATTTATATTTTCTGGAAATGCAGCAGTAGTGGTGGCTGTCCGTGTGCTTCTAAGCTCACATGAGACTATTTTTATCGAAAATAAAAACTTGCAGATCTGTGAGGGGAAACGGTAATGATTATGCTGGAAGTTATCAGCTCAGTCTAAGCTTGATCACAAATCTCATGATTGGCAGTTTGCTCTACTGGAGGCTTAGGATAAAGTGAGACTTCGAGCTTCGTAGCCAGAAGGACTCCAAAATTTTCAGAAAGCCTGACCTTACGGAGGCTGAACGGAAAACAACTTGAGGTGCCTTCGTGCTGACACTTGACATTCTGTACATGCATTTTTTTGTGATCCATTGGTGAACGTGCCATTAAAGCACAATTTTGAGGCATGGATAGGCTATTCTTCTAGAAATACCTTGCTTTAGATGAGCTGAAAACTGAGTTCTGACTCCAATGAGTTTGATGTTTTCTTCAGGAGAGCAGAGAATGATCTTTTGGGTTGAGTAACGTAAAATCCAAGTCACACATTTTACTGTTTGTTTGTGTTGCCATATAAAGCCTTGCAGTCCTCTGTTGTCTTGCAGGTAGTATCTCTAATAACCACAGTGTTGGTTACTTCAGAAGGTGGGTGAGCAGCCAAAGAGCCCTTTGCAGGGACTGTGTTCTCCCTGAAATGCCACGGCTGATATCTGCAAGGTCTCAACACTTCTTGGAGATGTTTCATCCATGACCTCACCCTGCCTTAGCCTTGCTTCCCTTGTGACAACTCAATAATCCAGAAAGTATAATTTAAATAACTCTTCCCCCTGTACAAAGTTAAAAAGTAGAGATGAGATGTTTGTTTCAGAGTTGTCTTCGTAAAGGTCTTGGTTATCAGTGGGTTCAGGCCGGAGGATTTAACGCACATAAATTTCCCTGTAGTGTGGAGGTCTCAATTCAAATAGTGCAAGTAAATAAAGGAGAGCAGGAGATGCTGTTACTCCTGTTCAGAAGAGCTTTGATGGTGCCGCATGCTCGCACCGACAGTTGGCGAAATATTACAGACCAGTAAATATTACAGACCAGTTCTTGCTTTATCATGTCTCAAGGTGTTAGTTACTTGTTGCCGCTTTCAAAAAATGTCCGGCTTTTGGTGTTTTCCTTCTATTTTGGCAACAATGGAGTTACCTGTGTCGATTTGGGGAGGCCACAATACCATTAGGTTTAAGGATAGTCCTAAAATTTTAGCTGTTGACCTGCTGTCGGTGTCTTCGAGGTCCTTCAGCAGAAAGTACCTGTGGGTTTGAAATTGCTAAAAAACTCCAAATCTTTCTACTCAGAGGAGAGCAGTTGCAAAAATACTCTTATCACCAAATCCAATTACAGGGAAGAGTAAATCGCCACCTCCGATGTCTTAACTATTCTTTTTTTTAATTCTTAATTATCTCGACAGTAGGGTGCTGTAGATTAGGAGGCATAGATTATCTTTTGCAAGTGTTAGGCTTTCAGAGCTATTATCAATTAATTCCAGTTTGAAACAAATTTTAGGATAATATTCATAGCTTGATAGGATTGTGTTGGTGCTTGAGACCACTGTCAAAACACTGAGAAAATTATTTTTTTTAAAAAAATGAGAAACTTAATGTTGTAGTAGCTTTGAAGGTCATGCAGTTTTACACACTCCCCAGTGCAAGGTGAATTTTTGGCATTTTAATCAACATTGCAGAGTAGATTCCTGCGAAGAAAGATCAGTAAAATGACTGTCTCAGAGTTCAGATGGGGATTTGTAAAACCAGAACAGAGAGTCAACTCTATTGTACGAGGGTTTTTTTTAACGTCTACTGAAATGACCCTGCAGTTGATGTGCACAGACATGTACGGACATGGGAAATGTGATCTAGTTCTTTTGAGAGATCTCTTCCAGATTTGCTCTTTTCCTGAAAAGCAGCACAAGAATGAGCCCTGTCATATAGTGAGAGACTTCAAACCTGATGTCTCCCTAGACAGAGAGTATGGGGTCGAAAGCTCCAGCTGGGAATAAGACACAGATTTTTAAAAAATGAGGATTTTCACAATTTGCTTTCAAAGCTTATTTAAAGTTATGGTAGATTCTGCACTGGATAAAAACCCAAATTTTTTGTGTTGAGGCTGGATAACTCTGTAGGTCAAACAGAAGATCTGGGTGTAGTGCCAGAGCTGCTGAGAAACCTCTGGTCAGCACTGTAGAAGAGGTCAAGGTAGACTCCTACAGTGGTTTCTTCAGTTCTTTAAATCCATAGACCCCTGGGAACCATTCACTAAATGATA
>NW_009716680.1:23513-28996 GCF_000703405.1 Apaloderma vittatum | reverse complement strand
GTAGGGAAAATAGTAGAGAGCTGTAGCAATTGTCTTCCTCAGTGTTTTTTTCTGGATTTGGAATTTTTTTATTTATTTTTTTTTAAATTGTCCTTTGGCTGGATGGGAGGTCTAGTTGAGCTGACGCCGGGGAAATGCCTGGATTCAAGTTCATCAGGGGCTGGAGCAGCTCTGCTACGAGGACAGGCTGCGGGAGCTGGGGTTGTTCAGTCTGGAAAAGAGAAGACTTCGGGGGAACCTAATAGCTGCCTTCCAATACCTGAAGGGAACCTACAGGGAGGCTGGGGAGGGACTTTTTACAAGCGTGTCCAGCGACAGGACAAGGAGAAATGGGTTTAAGTTGAAGGAGAAGAGATTTAGATTGGATTTTAGGAAGAAATTCTTCAGTACGAGGGTGGCAAGACTTTGGAATAAATTGCCCAGAGACGTTGTGGCTGCCCCCTCCCTGGAGGTGTTCAGGGCCAGGTTAGACGGAGCCTTGAGTAGCCTGATCTAGTTGAGAGGCGTCCCTGCCCGTGACAGGGAGGTTGGACTAGATGATCTCTAAGGTCCCTTCCAGCCTAGGCCAGTCTATGGTGCTATGATCCTCACATCCAGAGCACGGCAGTTCTCATCCTTACTTGATCTCAGGTGGCTCACCAGGTATCTCCTGGAGCAACCAAACTGGCAGATGCATTTTGCAGTCCTGGGGGAAGAGAAGATAGTGTCTTCAGTGCACTTCTCAGCTCCACCAGAGTTTATCTGTGAAGAGGGTATCTTTGCGCTTTGATTTTGCTGTCTAAAATAGAAATGCCTTCACTGTATGTTGCGGCGTGAGCCGTTCATTTGACACGTGTGCAGCTATTTTAGAATCTGTAGAAATATCAGTAGGTAAAATGGATGGTGTCGTCTGTTGACCTCGCTGAAAATGGCATTAGCGATATTCTTGGCCAGTATTTACTGGGAAATAAACTAGTCATTACACTTTCCAATGAGATTATGCTTTGAATGTCACTTCTCTGACAGTCTCTCTCATGTCACGCGGAGAGAAGATCTCAGGCACAGATGATGGACTTAACTTCACAGATTTTTCCCTCGATTTGACAGCCTGAATAATAGTTCTGTTAAAAGCCGCAAAGACTGAAACAGTGACCTTTTGCTACTGGTGACACTACGTTGATAACTCTACTAATGAGAGAGAAAGCAGGTAACTATATTGACAGAATCACAGAATGTTAGGGGTTGGAAGGGACCTCAAAAGATCATCTAGTCGAGTGTTTTTATGTAACTGGTCAGTGGAAAGCAGAGGTACAGTCCGAAGGGAAACCAAATAGGGAGCTGAAATTACAGGTAGTCTTAGCAAAGACAAAAGAGCACCTCACACTCTCGTGTATTTTGAGACATCGGAAGGTTTGGCAGGGAGCTCAGTCCCTGGTGGCAACGAGATCTTCTATTCGTCCACAGGAGTCAGATGGGAGCTGGGGAAAATGGGCAGTTCTTTTATTCTGTTGTGGGTTTGTTTTTTTTCTCCTCCATACGTCCCTGGGCCACTCGCCGAGCCCGCCACTCAGGCTTTGCTTTGAGCAGCAGTTGAAGAGGACGTGTGTGAGCTGCCCTGGAAGGGACCAGTCCCAGCTGTGTGCTTCAGCCCTCTCCTGCCCGCCTCCCTTGGCTGCGCGGCCACTGCGCTTGGCACGTGTGGAAAGCTGGACCAGAAGCCTCCCTGCAAAAAGGGAATGAAGGAGACGATAGGACTGTTCCTTTCAGCCTAGGCTTAAATTATGTTAAGCTGGGCCATGGCCTGAGTCTCGGGGAAAACGATTTTCAGTGGAGGAATTACAGCTTGCGGGCACTTCCCACATTGATGGAACCCAGAGCACAGACACAAAATTAAGTGAGGGAGTGGATTTGCAGCACATCCACTCTTCTGCAAGAACTGTCCGTGTATTGTTACCTCCCATTAATTGCAAGGTAATTTATCCTTCCTTCAGTGAGATGTACACATGGACACATACCTCAGCTACCTCACCTTGAGAGTGTGTAACTCTGCTGTAATGGGAGAATTGTTGCCCTGCGACGTGTTTCAACCTCTCTACTTTGAATCGTTTCCACGCTTCGAAGCTTTAACCGTTAATTCATGCTGTAAACTGAGCCTTTCCCCAACCCAGGGTCTTTCAAGCCATTCTGGGGTTTTATCTCTTCGTGTCTTGACACCCAGCCCCATGAAAAAGTACCGAACCCGGTCATCCTTCCGCCGCTTGGGTCGCTTCCGACACTTCCCTGGCAGCTGCAAAGCTGATAGGAAACAGCAAAAATTCCGCTGTGGATTATCAGGAACACTACTGAGGCATTGCTTAATGCATCTGATATCTAACCCTGGGTAACAGAAGCCATAGAGCTGAGGGGAAAAAGAAAAAAAGATTGGCAGCTATTTCAGGAATTCAGATAGGGGCACCTTGGTAAAGGGGTGGGAGCGAACGCGTTTACTTCCATTACAGAGCCCGGGGCTGAGATGGATTCTCTCTCCATCATTGTCCTAAGCACATTATCCCTGAAAGAAAGAGGGTTTCTCTGAATCTGCAATTTTTCTAGACTTCAGTGGTATTGAAATGAAACCGCTTCAAGGATATCTACATTCTTTACCATCGTATGGATTCTCATCTCATGTAAATTATTTGGCCACTTTTCATTTTAATCCTCCACTGTCATTTTCTACAAAAGAGATCATTTGGTTTCTTCATTGAAGGTATTCAGCTGACAGCTGCCCTTTGTCTAGAAAGCAGTGTGCCTTTGCAGGATTTACTTGTGCCTTTTCTTTTTTTTTTTCTTTTCCTTTTACGTTCACATTGCTTCGTATTTTTCATGTGTAGTTTTCAGAGCTTTTTGGATTGTGAACAGCCTGGCGAGCTGTGAAGAGAAATTCAGGCATCCTGGCCCTTAGCAAGAGTACACCTGACCGATAAGTAACAAAAATAGAGGCAGATTAATGAAATTTCCTGCTTGCAAGAAGAATTGTAGTCAGAAAATTCACAGTGTGTTCACAAGTCCTGCACGAGCCAACCAAAACAGTCAGTGAGGAAGTCTTGTATTTCTTTCCAGGGCTTCCCTATCTTGAAAATTCAGTTATTCTCACCTGCTTCTCGGAAATGTTGGGAGGCTTTAAGTGTTGGGCTCTGTCTGTATCGCCCACCAGTCCCATGGGCACCTCGGAATAAGTGATGGGAACGAAAGGTGAACGTGCTGGTGGAGCGCGTGGACGGAGAATTGGGAGGCAAATCAGCTGTCGCAGTTGAGGTTGTGTGGTTTTGGTCACCTGTAGTTATGAGAACTTTTCCTTTTAGGCTGAAGACTCCTGAGTATTGATAAAACCAACTTGTGTTCTGTCAGAGGCTTAAAGCACAATATGGCAATGGAGAAGAGTGTTAGGAGACGGTGAGAAGATGCAGTTTTAGGGAGCACGAGTCGAGGGTCGGGCAAGTTCATGGGTGAATTGAATGTGGGAGGGAAGGAGGAGGCACATCGTTAATGTACGTAAGGAATAAGGCAGCAGGTAAAAAGAGATGCAGGTTCTAAAATTACTTTTGTCAACTACAGAAACCAAATTTAGTAACTCCACGAGTGTCCTTCCAGCTCCCCCTTAGCTTTTTTGATCTCATAGAACGCATTGGGCTGGAAGAGACCTCTAAAGGTCATCTAGTCCAAACCCCCTCCATGAAAATGTCTTATTTACCAGGAGAGCTGCCTGAAACTTCTCAGATTTTTGTGGTTTTCTTCATAAAACAGGGTTTCAGGATGAAAAGAAGTTCAGATTTTCAAGTGGGAGTCACTTCTCTTGTAGGAACTTTTAGATATTTACATTAAAAGATCAGAAATTTGTGTTAGAAATTAAAGAAAATGTTTCAGAACATGATGAAAAATATGGTTTGATCCAGTCAGATGAATTTTTTTATAGCTTATTGAGCTGTAAAATGGATAAAGATAAGAATTACTGTTTCAGCAGCGAGGTTTTTGCCTATATCACAAAAGTGACTCGGCCACACAAAGAAAACTTCCTCGCTTGCCCGGTCTCGTTCACCATCCAGTTTGCAAGTTAGCTCCGTCGCAGGGAGTTTTCCTGTTATCTCAGAGAATTATAAACTTGAGCCTAAAGTTTGTTATTATTGGAAAATGTGGGTTTTTTTCCTTGAAGCCAGCAGAAATGAATGGCAGTCAGTGGCTTGCTAGACGAATAGCGTTGGGTTACGGGCCGAGAGAAGGCTCAGTAGTGGCTCCTGTGTTGTCTTTTCTTCATTAATTGGTGTCTCCATTTCTTGTGTCAACATAAGAATGGGCGGTTCAAGTATCTACCATTTCCTTCTTTTACATATTTTGTGATTTCTTCCATGAGGTTAGGCATTGCCTAGTAGTTCTGTGACCACAGACTATCTAGATCCATAATATCACGTGATGTGAAGGTTTCACCTTCTGCTTTTAGTACATCGCTGTGTAGGTTTGTCGGGTTTTCTAATTTTATGAGGTTTCTTTCGTGGCATTCGTTCGTGACTTTTAACAAGTACCTGTAAAACAAAATAACATTCAGCAAAGGGAGTCCGTAAAATAGCTCCTGTGGCTACCAAAATTCGGTGAGTTAATTTTTTGTACGCGTAACGATGACCTGGATTCCTGACTCGGACTCCAGGTCATACGATAAGAGTCATGTAAATAATAGTACAGAGGTTTCCAGCTGTGACGTCTTGACATTCCTTTATCTCGTGGCACTTCAAAGAGGAAATAGTTCTTGGCTCTGGGCAGAGAGTGGAGTGTTCTATTTTGTAGCTGAGACACTGGCATGAGGCAGTTGGGCTGGGATCCTGAGCTTCTGCTTCCATCACTAACTGAAAGAAAAAAACCTCATTTTCTGGCCTGTTTTCTAAGCTCTCCATTCTCAAAAATAAAAACCTTTGTGTAGAACGCAACCCCTTTGAGCAGAAATTTTCAAGTTAAGATAGACACACGTATCACTTCAAAGGCTCTGACAATGGAAAGGATGATAGATGTGGAAGAGGAAAGAGTATACGTAAAGAAAATACCATGCCCGGAGGCTGTGTGTGCTGTTGGGAGGCAGAGAACTAGAGGAAAATCTCTTTTTGTAATTCAGAGCACGTTCCTGCTGGTGGCAGTGCTGGCGTTGACGGTGCTATGTACTTGAAGAAAGTGAGTGTAACCAGGTGTCCCTCTCTCCACATCTTGTGGCAAAATCTGTTTTTTTCACAGTAGGATCAAGCCCAGTGGGAGCTGTGGTTGTGGTCAGTCTCTCTGGATCATAGAATCATAGACTGGCCTAGTCCAACCTCCCTGTCATGGGCAGGGACACCTCTCAACTAGATCAGGCTACTCAAGGCTCTGTCCAACCTGGCCTTGAACCCCTCCAGGGAGGGGGCAGCCACAACGTCTCTGGGCAATTTATTCCAAAGTCTTGCCACCCTCGTACTGAAGAATTTCTTCCTAAGGTCCAATCTAAATCT
>NW_009716680.1:0-23298 GCF_000703405.1 Apaloderma vittatum | reverse complement strand
ACGCTCCAACAGATCCACGTCCCTCTTATGGTGGGGGCACCAGAACTGGACGCAGTATTCGAGGTGGGGTCTCACAAGAGCAGAGTAAAGGGGGAGAATCCCCTCTCTTGCCCTGCTGGCCACGCTTCTCTTGATCCTTCCCAGGATGCGGTTGGCCTTCTGGGCCGCAGCTCGGAGGTCCGGGGAAGAAGTGGATATTTACGTGTAAATGCAATTGCCTCCAAAGCCCCAACTGGTAGAGTAGACCTAATCTGCCCTTCATTTAGCGAAGATGGAGCTATTCCTGGGGTTTCATGTGCTCCCCAAGCTCACAAATCAGGTGGAAGTCCATTAACAGTGCAACTAGCTGTGCCAGCCTGCGATTTCTCTTACTCAACCAGTAGCAGCTTTGACATAAGAGTCTGCGTGGGGCCAGAGCTGCACCTGCGAGTAACGCTGTGAGCAACAGCGTGAAGAAGCGGCACCGAAAATCCAGACTGGGCGCGCAAAATTTGTCTTCACAGTGGGTTGAAATAAACTGGAAGTGAAATAACGGGTTCCACTTACTCAAAAGAAGGTCGGGCTGAAACAGTTTTCCCAGGTTTCCGTAGGAAGTGACGGCGCCGCGGCCGAGCTGCCAGCGGAGAAATATGGAAAATAATAATTGCCCTAAATCTCCTGCTACCAAATGATCTGCAATTAAAGGAAATAGCTTATTTTCAAATGCAGAGCAGCTGTCCGACAGCTGAACCTGCTGCTGATCAAAGTTGATCAAAGGATTCTGGGGATTATACATTATGGACAATCTACAGGGGGAAAAATAAATAAAAAAAAAGTAGTAGTCCCTGCTTCTGGCATGCTTATCAGAGTCCATTGAAGTAAACAGGACTTTTTGTTGGTTTTAATGCAGATCTGATAAGCTCTGTAGAATGTAAATCAGTTCATTAAAATGTGTAAAGCACTTAAATGAAATAAAAGAGAAAACAGTTTCACTTTTATAGGGTGTTTATGGCATATAAAGTACAATAAAATCACAATTATTCTGAAAAAAAAATGCCATACTCAGTATGTTTTTCTGGGGAAGATTTAAAATTTTTAAATTGTGATTTTTGTCAAAACCACTACTCTGACTCTAAAAATCGTATTTTATTACTGTGTAATGTTTTCTGTATAATCTTCATACCGTATCTGCCTCAAGCATGTGATATTTGTGTGGGTTTGTGCGTATTTATATATACAGGTATATATGTATGTGTGTGTATATATGAACCCAGGGATCCAAATGAATATCGAACAGCTCCTTTATTGGTAGGACGCTGCCTAAGCTGGTGGTATGTAAGAATAAAAAAAGAAAGAAATGAGAAAAAAGGCAGAGGCATGACCTGTGTTGTCTTCTGACATGACACTTCACTTGACAGTCTTAACTCTGATCCCCGTAGCGCTGCCCGCTTGGTTCTGTCTCCTGGTACAATATTCTGAATGCTGAGGTGACTCTGCAAATGCTGACGTAATATTCATTTATCTGAGGCTTTCGGGAAGTTTTATCCACGCTACGTGGATGGGATTCCATGCTGATGTTACCTGAGGCATATATACGGGTTTACGTAAAATTGACTGCGTCTGCGTTAGCCCTGTAAGAGTGATGCATAAACTGGCAGTTGACACCTTTTAGTGCTTTGGAGCCTTCATGCTTTGATTTCTGAAAAACGCTTTGTTTTTTTTTGTTTTTTTCCCCCCTTCCCCTTGCAGTTACTTCAATGAGAATCAATATCCAGACGAGGCAAAGAGAGAAGAAATTGCAAACGCCTGTAATGCAGTTATACAAAAGCCAGGTGAGCAGCTGATCGTGGTGTCCTTTGCAAAGGCAACTGCAATTAGATTTCCACATCTCCAACTAAGTTCAGCGAATCTCATTTTACAGCTGTTACTAACAAATGTGATGCTCCGAACTAATAGTCAGCTTCTTCTTGAGCATTCTCTTAACTCTCGTCGCTCGGAGCTGCCCTACTTGGATGAACGGGGCAGTCGATGCGGTTTTCAAACCTGAGGGCCAATGTCTGCAACGTCAGTTCCCACCGCTGGAGATCTGGAGTATGAGTTGGGCACCCAAACGTTTCATTTATACAGCTTCGGAAATGGCATCGCTAAGAAAATAAACGTGTCGGAAAGGCTTTCATCCGCTGCGTTCGGTTCTTTCAAAGTGCTTATTACAAGCACGCAGTGGCAATCTGAGGATTTTATTCCACTCTCTGAAAGTGGGTTCTGCTGGTTCCCTTTTACGGGTTGGCAGACCAAGGCTTTGTGGAGATGATAGAGCAGATCCTCAGAGGAGTAAGGAGCACAGCTTTGCTGTCTTTCCGTTTTCTTTCCAAATTATAGGCAGGGGTCTCGTATTGGAATCTGGGTATTAATGTAGGACTTTGCATTTGGGCCAACAAGTTGAATTTTCCCAGTTCCTGGAGGAGTTGTGCTTGGGAGAGGAGCATGAATATTCAAGTGTATTAGTGGATGCACCTGCCTTTGCTTAGTTTTGCTAACCAAACATAGTTATGTTGGATTTGTTTAGATTTTTATATAACCAGAATTAAAAACGAAGGCAAAGGAACGCCAAGGCGTGACTCGTGAACACTGGGCAGTCACAGGATAGCACAGAACCACCGAGCAGTTTAGGCTGGAAGGGATATCTGGAGATCATCTGGTCAGGCAGGACCAGCTTAGCTTAGGGTGCTCAGACCTTTACCTCGTTCAGTTTTGGATATATCCAAACCCAGAGGTTTTCCTGCCTCCAGGCCCCTGTTCCACAATGCTGAGCATTCTAATGGCAGAATACTTTTCCCCAAAATTCCCTCTGTTTTATGTGTTGCTTCTTGTCTTTTTGGGCTGGAAGCACAGCGATCCAGCAGGTAGAGCACCGAGGAGGTCGGGGATTTATTCCTGCCTGTGCGTCTGCTTGGTTTAGCAGCTCTGAACAAATCCCTGTGTCGCAGGATGGGTAAAATCCTGTGAGTGGGACTGATGCAAAGCGTTAGGAAGCAGCATAGCCACCCGTTTCCAGATTTTTCTTACACTTGTCTCCTCTCTCCTTACTTAAGTTTGCAGATTGCTGCAATTATGCGTTTCGTACGCTGAATAAATAAACTTTGAGCAACAGTCTGAAGCAGGGGAGCCTTCTCCCCACGTAGCCCTGGGATGCAGCTACAGCGAGCGGAGCGGAGGCCAGCTGAAGAGGTTTCCGTGCCGTTCCTACGATGCTGAATCCCTCCAGCCTTCCCTTTTTTACGCTGGTGATCTGGAGAAGGGATTGTCTCATGTAGCTGACTGGTGGTCGCTGGGGTTTTATTTGCTGGTTTGAGTGTAAAACTCCAGGGATCTGGTTTCCAATTTCCCCACGCCCCTCTTCTCCCAGAAGAAGCCACAGGTGTCTGCGCACAACTGGGAGGGTGGCCAGTGCCGGAGAGGAGGGAGAGCAGGTTGGAGGGGGGACACACAAAATCTCTTCCTTTTGCTGCTGAAGAAAACACGTCGTCGAGCTGTATCCTCGTGGCACATACTAAGAGAAGTAGCCCAGTGGTTTGCAGTTGTGGCAGGGGTGTGAATTGAATTTTTTTTGAAACTCGGTTTTATCCTCAAACTGGAAAGAGCAACTCTCTATTCTTCTCCAGCTCTGGATTTTAGTTGATTGAAGCTGCAAAGAAATTTCAGATTTTAAAAAAAAGAAGAAAGGCTACTTTGTTTTTAGAGAGATATTTGGCATTTATCACCGTAACATCTAAGCACAATACTTTGATTCACATAAAATTCACTTTATTCTCAGTTATAATAACTTTTTGGCGCTGTTTGTGTTTCACGGGTTTATCACATGAGTACGAGTCTTTTGCCTACCTCTGCAACCCAGGGAGTAACAATGCTGGTTTGTTTTTCTTCCCCTGTTACTTTCCTAGGAAAAAAGTTGTCAGATTTGGAGCGAGTTACGTCCCTTAAAGTGTACAATTGGTTTGCCAACAGAAGAAAGGAAATCAAGAGAAGAGCCAATATCGGTAATGTATCAGAGCGCCTGCTTTTAGGGTTTAGCGGGTGCACTTGCTCAAGAGAGATGGAAATTACGTAAGATTGTACTAATGAAAATACTGGAGGTTCTGACATCCTTTATAGAAATGCAGAGCAATTTTTAAAATTAGTCTCTCGCTGTTCCAGGGGTTTTTTTTTAAAATATGAGTAGGAATTTAATTTATGGAATTCCGTCATCGGTGCAGGAAAATGGCGCGGTCATTAAGTTTTACTGGAAGATGAGTTTTAAAAACCCAAGTGAACATTCTGTTGGCAGAAGGAGAGTCGTATTTCCCTGTGCTCAGGTTCCTATGACTATCCAAAATAAAATCTGAAATAAAACTTCAAAGTATCTGCACTGGAAATAAGAGAAGTGGAGACGATTGCAAGTTGGCAGCCTCAGCGTGCTGTTTAAATGAAAAGTGAAGGTTGTGAAGAGCTTTGATCTAGTTGTGCGTTTCCTTGCGTTGGTTTTGCATTGAGCTGTGCTTGTTTCTTCAGCCCAAGCCTGGGGGTGTCTTTTCTTACTCCCATCCCTGAGAACCCCCAGGGATCTAAGAGTCCAGATGAAGTGTTTTACATCTCCGATCCAGCCAGTAGGACCGAAGGTTCTGCAAGCCAGCTGCTTATCCTGGTCCTACCTGTGCCCCATTTGGCTTTCCAAGGGGTTGCACAGTGACGAGTGGCTGGGACAAAGTGGTAATTCTTGGGGATCAGCATAAAACAGAAGTGATTTCAGAGTTAGGTTCTTCGTGTGGGTCACTGCTTGTAGAGGGAATTAGAAGTGGCTCTGAAGTTGTGAGGAGTAGACCTTCTAATGGGAATAAATGTGAGGCATTTTAAGAAGAATAAACTCGTAACAGTGGCTGGGATTCACCAAACTTTGACAATGCAGAATTTTATGCTCTTTTGAGAACTACTCGGAATTGCGTTTACAATATGTAGACGAACGGAGAATCCGTGTGTTCTTGTTCACCAGTGTTTTTGCAAATATCAAATGCCTTTTTGCTGACTGCTGCTTTTCGCCCTGTTGGTCACTAAGAAAAAACGCCTTTTTACATCTTTTAATGTGTGTTGCTGAAATTTAACCAACATTTATTTTTCTAAAAATGAAGCCTGTCTGTCGGAAGGTGGGGGGAACAAAGCCGAGTCAGTCTCAGGTGGATGGCGTTGGAGCTATGTCTGTAGCTCATGAGGAAGAGGGTTAGAAGGAGATCAGAAAGACCAAGGGGTGCTTTAGATGCCTGGATCCTACAGGAAGATGAAGATATGTGTGTTTTTAAATCCCTTAAGTGCTTTCTGTCTGTTTTCAGTTTCGCAACCTTCCCAAATACTGGAGAGCAAAGAGGAAGAGGCTAAGAACTAACTCTGTTCTTCCAGTTATTCTAACTTCTTCAGGATAGGGGGGAAAAAAGTTTTATTTTAATTACTCTAATGCATCAGATAAATTAGGGATCCATTTGCTTTTTTCGAAGAAGCAGCAATCCTGGAGAGCCATGGAATAGATGTACAGAGTCCGGGAGGCCATTCCAACAGTGACGATGTTGATGGCAACGACTACTCGGAGCAGGTGAGCATCGTGGCCGAGCCGCGTGGCCCAAAAACGTTGAGTCCATGTGACACACGAAGAGACAAATGTACCTCTTGCAAACCACCGGTCTCTTGGTTTTGTTTTGCTTTTATGTAATTGCGACGGGGAGAGCGGAAGAGCTCAGCTCCCCTCTTCGAGTGACCCGAGAACCAATGCTCACCCTCGTGAATTTGTTGTCGCACAACAGGACGCTTGGCAAGTACGCAACGGGGAGGAGGAGGGAAGATGTTCGGAGGGAGGCAGAGAAGCAGAGAAGGTAGAAGACGACAGGAGGATCTGCTCCAAACAAGCAAGTTACACCATTCACGCCACACGCAATGTATGAAAGATGTTAGGAGAGCGTTACCTCACCCAGCGCGCCGCGCTTATTTGGCGCTCTCCTTACCCCCGGCACCGTTCTAGTTATCCGCCCTCCAGAAAGGACGTGCAGGTCTTTAACAGTTGCTCCTATATATCGGGCACCAATGTGCTTCCCTAAGAAACTAGACGTTTCTTTGGCAAGAAATGTCTTCCTTGTAGCCTGGGCTGAGATGTGGGTTGCTTACCTGGCACCCAGATGTGTGCAGCAGTAAGCACCTGCCCAAAATATTTAATAATCCCTTTTGTCACCCTTGCCCAGCAGGATACTGAGCACCCTCTGGCAAGCTACTGAGCTCGCTCTTGTTTTTTCTGCGGGAGTGTCCCAGGAGCCATCCCTAAGACACTGACAGACAAAGGGTGAAGGGTGGGGGGAAAGGATTTGATTAAAGTTCGAGATTTCTGTGGCCCCCATACCTGTTCTGTACTGTTCTGCAGCAATGTGCCCCTATTTGCATTGTTTACCTATTACCTGTTGGTTTGGTTTGGTTTTTTTTCTTTCTTTTTGCATTTTAACTCTTGCCTATTCTCTATTTTTCTTGGTTATTTTTAACCCTTGACAGCAACTTCTTTTTTAAATTCTCTAGCAAAAGAATACCCCTTCCCGCACTCTGAGCCCTCACCTACCCTAAAGTTGGTGACCCTTCCTTCACACACCTTCCTGACAGGTATTGCATCTCCTTCCCAATTTTCCTTCAGGTGTCAGTGTTGGCCAAACCCCCCCAGGGCTGTGCGTGCGTGGCACCAGTGCTCTTGCCCAGTTCACTTTTACTTGGTTCTGGTTTTGCTGTGAGCTCAGTTCTCTGCTGACACCCCAGAGCCGGGGCGGGCAGATCTTTTTTAATTTACTTTAATTGAGAAGTAGGCAGGTCTCCCTGTTTAACTGGTGGGATGTAAAAGCAACTGGGTTCCTGGAGTGAGTCCGTGGCAGACTTGGCGGTGGCCCAGTACAACAGATGTATGGCAGAGGCTCCGCTTCTGATGGGTATTGAGGCCCTTTTTGTAGGTCATCACCAGCAGATCTGGTGGAACCAACTTTGCTCTCGATGATGCGAGGCTGCTCCTGGACTGTTAGAAAATACCCCGAGACCGCTGCCGGGCGCAGATAATTCCTTGGCAGTCGCATCCAGGACGCGAATACCGAGAGGAAGAGTTACGTAGGCTCCCAAACTATATTTTTCTCCTGTGCGTTATCCAAAATACGATGAAAAGAGAAATAGATTGGGTATTAAAATTTGAAGATCTTTGTTTAGAGTCCTTAAAAACTGCATTCCTACATAATCTGTCTGGGCTCCTCTGTGAAGTGTAATTAGGCATTAGCAGCGAAGCGGATTAAGTGGCGGCTTCTCCCGATGACCATTTAACATCGCTCAGCTGTTAAAACCACAAATTCCGTTTTCCGCAGTGACGCTTAAACTCTAGTTAACTTTAAAACGCAAAGTTCATCCCAATCCTAATGAAGTGGCTGAAACTCCCGAAGGCGGGACTGTGTATTTCTTTACTGTGGGAAAGATTAGTGAGAGGCCCTTAGAGTGTGCGCACGTCGCAACGTTTGCTGCAAATCAATGCGTTCCTTTAAATAACCCGAGGATTTCACCAAATCCTGGCTTTTTTACCTGGCATTCGCCAAATCCTGGCTTTTTTACCTGGCATTTACCGCTTGTCATCTCAATTTAAAAGCGCGTAATGCATGTTTTAAATTTTCGATTCTGCAAGTTCATCACTTAAAGGCTATTGGGAGACTGATGGATGTTTATCATTTCCTTTCTGTAAGTAATAACACTTTAAAAAATCTGCAAGATCACGGCGTCGCAACTCTTAGTACCCGGTTTTAAAGAGAGGAAGACACCAGGTTTTTCCCAGGAGTTGCAGAAGTATTTCTTTGACGGCTGGAATTGCAGTGGGGATATTGCTGGTTTTCCTTATGATGACTGAAAACCAGACCCTGTTTCTGACACAGGCTGAGAAACTTGCACAACTCACTATAAAAATAATGCGAGAATTGTGGGATTTTTAGGTGTGCTGTTGTACGGCCGTGATGCACCTGCGGAGGGTGAAGCCTCCGAAGTCACTGCGTTGTTTTTCTTAATGGTCTAGGAGGTCTTCAGCATCTTTTTCCCTCTGTCTGTGTGAACTCAGGGTACTGGTTCAGACTGAGGGTTAGTCTGGGTTTGTGTCCTGTTTCTGAGGTGAGGTCAGCGGTAGTATTTAAAGAAAAAGTATTTACAGCAGCTTCGAGAGGCTTCCTGAGCCAGGCAGTTTGTCCGCTTTCAGTTTCTAGCAGACTTAATTTTCCCTGACCTGTTCTACCCCCTGCCTTTTGAAAGCCATTTATCATTTTTATCCGATCTAAAAATCGGTGAATCCTACAACTGAACTGTGAGAAGTGAAGCAGCGCTTCCCGTCGCTGCTTTGGAGCGTATTATGGTTCCAGTTCGATCACGAGAAGCCACGAACAATTGTTCTCTATTTACTAATTGTTCGTAATAAACATTTACCGTCTCAACCATTGGCCATTTCTTTTCCAAACTGAAGAACCCGAGTCTAATCAGCGTCTCCTCGTCAGGAAGCCAGCCCACGTCTCTCTGCCCCTGGGTTGCGTTCTCTCTACCTTTTCTAGTTCTGTTTTGTCCTCTTTAAATGGGATAACCAGACCTGTATATTCAAAACACGAGCGTGGCGTGAATTTGTGCAGCGCGGAATGATTCCTGTCTCTGTTTTCCTGCCATACCTCGTGTATCCCTTTTGTCTTTTATAATTTAATATTTTCCTCGGAATATCTCTCCCCCTTCCCTCAAATTTCTCTCTGGCAAATTGGGTACGCCACTCCTTGCCTTGCTTACCTTTGTCTGCACAGTGAGGGAACTCGGTCCTGATTCGAAGTTGTAAATTCCTTTCCCCCCGCCTTGTAAGGAACGTGCGATTCACTGCCCCTAGTCCGTTACTTTGCACACGCTAGTTTTATCTGCTGGTTTTCTGCTCGTGGAGTAACGATGCTTCTCTCTTCTCCTTTTCCGCCTGCGCAGGATGACAGCACTAGCCATAGTGACCATCAAGACCCCATTTCATTAGCCGTGGAAATGGCAGCGGTAAACCACACCATCTTGGCACTGGCCCGGCAAGGAGCCAACGAGATCAAGACAGAGGCTCTAGATGACGACTGATACTGGAAAAGGGGAGGGTCAAAGCAAGAAGTAACTTAGTTTTTAGACGTAGCACCTTAGCAGACTTTCCTCGGTCCTTAATATGTGTTCTTACAGTATAACTTTGCAGTTTCTTGTACGTCCAGTTAGCTGTTAGGGTCTTGTTCTGTGAAGATGGCATGGTGCCCTCAGCCTTTGCATATACTCTCTCAGTATTAATTCCCAATAAATAATCAATCAACCAGTCAACCTCCTTCTCCCAGCCCCAGTGGCTAGAAAAATCTTGCTGCTCTGTCTTAGCATTCAAAGTGCTTCCAGGTATTTTAGACAGCCCTCAATTACGAGTTCTTAGGCTACACTTAAAATCTTGGATACCCTTAGCGATTGTGTTTAAAAAAAAAAAAACAAAAATAGTCTGTACGCTTTTCCTTCTCTGAGACTGAAAGGATGCAAGCTGAGGTAGTGGCACAGGGTCGATGGACACCAGATCGGGAGTATCAACAGAGAGTAAAAAGAACACTAGAAACCCCGCTTCAGCGTGGGAGTAAATGATTTCCAGCTGCAATAAGCCGTGCCTCACTGGTCATACAGTGACTCGATCTACTTTTGGGTGCTGTGCTGAGAATGTCCGTTGGAAACACGTTCACACATTTCGGTCGGTGTTCACATATTCAACACAGACATCCTCCGCTCTCGCAAGCTGCGTGGCTTAGCGGATAAGTCCTGCCTTCTGCCTCTGGGACCGTGGTTGAAGCCCAGCCTGGGAGTCGTATGAAAAATGAGCTGAATGTCTGATGGACAACAGTCCGCTGCTCAAAACCACTATTGCTTACTTGGCGTGGCTCACGGTGCCTGCTCGGAAGAGGTCTAGACTCTCTCTCGATCTGTCGTTAACGATTCCACCTCCTATTCTTCCTCTCGCCTTTTCTGTCCTCGCCCTGCTCCCCTCTCCGCTTTGCCACTTTCAAAAATGGTGTTTTCCAGGAAGGTCGTTAAGGTCGTAAAACGGGTGAGTGGATTTTTACACATCTGTGTATCTAATGCCGATGCCCTTGACTAGCCTGAAAGGTTGTTGGAGAACTTTTTGCATCTGACCTTTGCTAGATAACCATCAGAGCATAAATATTCTCCTAAAGACGGACTCTTTTGGTTTGTTTAAAGGCAGGAGGATCTCTTCCCTGAGAAATGGGGTGTGAATGTTTTGTGTTCTCTTTACTCTGTCCTTGTTAAGATTGAGAAAGCTCTACTGCCACGAGCAATTTAATTAATAATTGGAAGCCATACTGATAATGGATGTGGTAATATTTGTAAAGCAAACCTACTTTAAGTAGCAGAAACTAACGGAATTGTTT
Organism: Apaloderma vittatum; assembly: GCF_000703405.1. Lineage (NCBI taxonomy): Eukaryota > Metazoa > Chordata > Aves > Trogoniformes > Trogonidae > Apaloderma > Apaloderma vittatum. The sequence goes on along the minus strand of NW_009716680.1, from coordinate 12,829 downwards.
TCCTTGATCATATGTAGCACTTTTGTTACTTTTTTCTTAAAGATATTTATATTTGATAAAGTCTTTTTTTTATCATTTGAGAATTCAAAATACCAAACAGCAAACTTGCATTACAGAGTCACCCTGCGATCACCTTGTCATCTAGTATCTAAATGATGAACTGTGTGTGCATCTAAGAAAATTACATCTGCTGGCATTGTGTGGAAATGATCTCCTGGCATCCTGATAAAATGATATGTTGCTGCCGGTAAGAGGAAACATTGCGATGGAAACAGCATGGGAAGCGTTTAGAGACGGGCAGGACTGGTGTTGCGTTGAAAAGAAAAATGAAAAACCTATGCAAATTTTTGGACGTAGAGGCAGGAAAATTTGCATAGCGTTTCTTTCCTCAACATTCCATTTTTCCCAGTTTATTTGGGAAGAGCTTAAAAAGGGGAAAACGGCTTAGCCTGGAGGATGGGTTTCCCTTTTCTCCCCTCCATTTTTAAGGTGGAGGGAATGAAAGGACGTCGGCGCTGCTCGTTCTCCTCCCTTCTTCCCGCGTCACTACCAGACGGCGTCGCGAGCTCCTGCATTGTGGCTCCTTGGTGGGTTTTTTGCCAGCTGAAAACCCTTCAAGGCGTGGGGTACCTAGATCCTCTTTCCATCTGTTAATCTTGTGAAAATGGCTTTGGCGAGTGTGGAGGAGGTTTTGTGCTTTCCGAGGGCACAGAGTTGGCACCTCTTTGTCCCTGGAACTGTGAAGATATATCAGTAGGGCTTGGCCTCGTCTTTCGTTTATGGATTTCATTGGAAAATTTATGTGCTTTCCTTAGGTATAGATCACTGAAGCAGAATGAAGCCGTCTTTTTTTTCTGTTTTATTGCATTTCTTGAGTAGGCAAATTCATAAGTAGCATCAGGGCAGACTCAGGAAAGAAAGGAATTGGATGGGCCACCACTGCAGTTTTTTTTCTTAATGTGTGTATGAATGGTTTGGTACTGAGGAGTGAAAGGACAGGGAGAGCTTTTATTTCTATTTTTGCACAGCAGAATGATCAAGCAAACTATAGCCTTAGTGGAATTTTACCTACTTATTCATTCCACAGTCACACAGCGAGCTGACAAGCAACATCCACGATTTATAGTAAGGAGATTTTAATAATCGATGACCTCTTTACGTTGGGCTTGCCACCACCATTTGTTCTGGCTGTTTCATTTTAAAAAGAACAGACTCAAACTGTTGGACAGCTGCAATTTTCCAAGAAATATTGCTTACTATACCGCCTTTAAAAAAGAAAAAGTCATTGTTTCAAGCATTACCTTTTTAAAGCAACAGGGAAGAATAAAAAGAGTGCTAGAACTTCTGGATCCTGATTATAGGTTCGGGTGATGCAGGATTTCAGTAACACCCCTAAAATTGTATGTACCGGCTAACGCAGAATAATCCGGACTTAATTCTGTCGCTGGCAGGTAGCTGCTGGTCTCCTCGTGCATCAGTATCTGAAGGTTAAACAGTGAAACCCCTTGTGAACAACTGGAGATTGGCAAATCCTCCTTGTCTGTAGCTTCCCTCTAGCTTCTTCTCAGCAGAGAAAATAACAAATGACTTAACGCGGGGAAGCAGACGCTTAGTTCCGTGGTGTCGGGTTTGGGGTTGCCTCTGTCTCTTTGGGCTTTTCTTTGACCATCAAGAGGAAAGAGTAAGACTTCAGCTGTGATCCAGATGCTCACGGCAGTCGATTTCCTTTATTCTGGAAGTTCAGAACGAACCCTTTGCAGTTGGCCAATAACTTTTGGGTTTGACGTGAATTAGCTAAAGGGAACAGACGGAGGCGTGGTGGTACCAGGAGAAGCGTACGTGATCTGGAGGAAGTGAAAGAATCGGTGGAGAGTATGTCTTGGAATTTAGCCTTTGTTCTAGGCTTTTTCCCGCATTGTGAGAGTCGTCTTTGTCTTTCTGTCTCTGGATTTTCTTGAAAATTATGCCTCATTTTCGTGGCGTTGCAATTCAGTTGCGATTCGTTGTGGCGATTTGTCCTTATGTGGGTTCCCTTGAAGCGGGTCTGGTGGCAGACTGGATCTACCTTTGCGTTCTGTGAACAGAAGAAATTATTTAAGATTTCTTCTCTCCTCTGCCATGGGCACAGATTGCTTTTAACTTCGTAGAATAAGTTCTGGCTGTTATTTTGTCGCTCATAAAGTCCTTATACTTGAGTTGTTGCCTCTTACCGTCTTCTTAAAACAACAATTTCTACCTCCGCTTCTTTTTTTGGGTTGTTTTGGCTTTTTTTTTTTGTTGTTTGGGTGGTTTTTTTTAAACTCCCCCAGCTTTTTAGAGGAGTATGTTTGCAAAAGCATTTTGAGATGCTGAAAAGAAGCCGACGTGGCAGTGAGTAGTCAAGTTACCCATTGATGCTCTACCATGATAGAGAAATCCTCTAAATATTCTATAAACATATGTGTCGTTACAGTATAATCCCATTAGTCTTGTGAGTCAGCAGCTCACCCTTGCAGCAATTAAGGAATCTCGTTAAGAAGAGCCTTCAGCAGGTGGAGGAAAGCGATTAATCCCCTCTGATCACCCTTTGTGGGACTGTGGGGTGGGAGTTTTGCGAGAGCTGCGTTCGTTCAGGCTGGCTCGGGCGGGCGTCTCGTGTCTTGTTCTGCAGCTGTCTTCGTGGATGGGTTTCGAGAAGGCAGAGCCGGGCTCTTCTCAGAGGCGTGGAGTGAAAAAAAAAAGACGAGGGGCAGTGGGTTCAAGTTGCATTCAAGAATATCTCAGATGAATATAAAGAGAAATATTTTCGTGTCTGGAGCTTTGGCCCAGGAAGGCTGTGGAAACCCCGTCCTTGGGGATATTCAAAACTCAACTGGACGAGGTTGGATCAGAGACCTCCAGAGGTCTCTTCTGACCTCAGTTATTCTTTGATTCTGTACAAACCTGCTCAGGTTGAGGTGTTTCCTAGTTCTGATCTAGACACGTTGACTTGTTTAAAGAAATCGTCTTGATTTCTTGTTGTGTGTAGGGTTTTTTTCTCTTTTTCTATTCATAAAAACTTATCTTTCCTAATCTACTAATAGAGGGGAGTTTTATTTGCAGGGTCTGACTCCAGGCTCCAAATCAAGCCATAAGTAATAAATTTCATTAATTTTTTGCTCTGTTTACACAGTTCTTCAGGGATATTTGAATTATTCTGTTTGTTTCGTTGCCTAACACCTGACTGGTAAGTTTGCCATGTTTTCGTAACGTTTGTGCTGTAGATAGTTTTTTTGCCTTCGTTTGAGAGGATTTATTGTTCTCTTGCTGCTGAGAGTGCAGGTGAAAAATTTCACATAGCTGACCATATTAGAAAAAAAACTGTAGTTAACTGAAACCTACTGGTGACTACTGTGATAAGCTCGAAATTTTTGCTTCGATAAATCCTTTATTGGTGATTACCAGAAGCTGAAAAAGGGCATGAGGGGGAACGAGTCACGTTATACTTGCTTGGATCCTCCTTTTCTTTCCTTAAGTGTTTGCTCTTGGCCACTGGTAGGGAAAAACCACACTTCACCGGAGCGGCTTTGGGTCTGATTTCGATGTTATTTTGAAGAGAAATCACAGTGATTTTTGCTGTTACGGACTGACAGGGCAGTCAGACTCCTGAGTGTTAATTTCTGCCTTCAGGGTGCATAAGAACATGAGGAGGAGTTCGCCGAGATTTTGAGTTTCCCCTTGATGGTGTTAAAAAAAAATCTTCCTTTACGATGAGATGCCGCTTGCGAAGGAGTAAAACGAAAGTGTCGGCTTCGCCTTCCCCCAGAGCAGTTGAGTCGCTGAGGCATGGAGTTGTTGTAGCTGGGTTTCGTAAGGAAACTTTCTTTATTTTTCATATAAAATCAGTTTTACACTTTTCAAAGCTCAAAGTCGTCGCCCCTGAAGCACTTAGCGCACGATGCTGTTTCCCTGTGTGGAATCTTAACTGGGATGCAAAGCTGGCTTCACACCTTTCTCGGCAAGTTTTGCCCATAGTACCAGGAGCTGTGGATGTTTAGTAGGAGACGGGCTTTTTCCCCCCTTTATCCCTGGAATTCACAGTCGTCATAGATCATAGAATGGCCTAAGCTGGAAGGGACCTTAGAGATCATTTTAATCCAGCCTCCCTGTCGCCAGGGACGCCACCTCTCGACTAGATCAGGCAACACATTCTGCTCATTTCAGGTAATACTTTTCTTACCAGAAGGCTTATGTTCCTCCTCTCACCCCAGCTACGTCATTGTGCAGCGCTCATTTCCCCAGCGTTCATCACCTGCTTTCAAGTTCTTTGGATGGGTACCAGCAACTTCCCCAGAGTTGGTTGGGTTTTTTTTGTCAAAAATAAACTTTGCTCTTCTTTTAGACAAGGCTTCCCACCCAAGTCACTCTTGCACTCTTTGAAGTTATTTAACTTGATAATATTATTTTGATCAAAGTCTTAAGCTTGTAGGCAATAATCTTGAACTTGGTGTAGCTTTTATCATTTGGCAGGAATCTTTGTTGGCAGGTTTGGTCTTGAAAACTGTTATTAATACGTCGGTGACTGGACGTGTTTGTTCTTAATAGATTCTCTGTGTGTGTGTTAGGAGCAGCAGTCAGGGTTTTATTGCGATCCCGGCTAATTTAACGGAGTTTTGTGGAGTTTCCACTGTGATTTCTCGGAAGGGAAGATTTATGGCTTGACCAAAAAGTACCTTGCAATTCCCAAGAAGAGTCGCAGAAACGTTTCACAATCAAAACATTCCCCCTTGGGCTTTTTTTCTTTTTGCAGCTGGGGTATTTGCTCAGGATATCAAATGGGTTATTGGCCAGCAGGCGTTTGGCAAGCTGAAAAGCATAGCCCTAAACCCTTCTTTTTTAGCATCTATTACTGTTGGCTAATTCACGGGGTTTAAACTGTCCAACTAAAGATGTTGCACATTGATAAAAAAATGAGGCATTCTAGAGGTGGCAGCTAAAAATTGGAATTTAAAATATACAAAAGCTGTTTTTCCCCCTGTGTGTTGCAACTAGAAAAGCGGGCTTGGTCATTTTGAGGACTTGTCAGTAAGGTGACAGCGTTTCGATGTTGGGGTTTGTCCAACAAATATAAATAAAATCAAATAAACTAACGTAATCTCGGTGATACCAGTGAAACAGATTTTTTGGGGGGAGATTCATAACATCTAAAGAGTTGTTTGTCGCTAATGTTGGCCTTAGGATTTATCACTTCAAAATCTAGAATTGTTTGTTTGTGCCTGCTTTCACGTAGGCGTCCATCAAGCTTAGGCGCCGCTGGAGTGGAGATGGTGTCGGCACAGTTAAAATAATCCGCACAAACCACTCTGGTTTCGTTAAGGTTCTTCTGTCTTCTCTTCATGAGAAGCTGCGTCACGCTTGAGCTTGCCAGAAGAACTAAACAAACACATTTTGCTCTTCCAAGGTCTGCGCTGCCCGCAGCGTGCTCATCGGTGTAGCATCCCGGCGATAATACTGACAGCTCGGGGACGGGTTTGGGAGGAGAATCTCCCAAAACATGGTTGATTTGGACCGATCGCAGAGTGTTCCAGGTTGGAAGGGACCTCAAAAGATCATCTAGTCCAACCCCCCTGATGCACCAACCATGCTCTGCTACCTTGGCCTCTGGAAATTGGGCAGCTGGGGAGCGAGGGAGGTGGAACCCCACTCATTATCTCCAAGGGCAGCTCTGGATGATGAGAAAGTCCAGGAAAAAAAAACAACAAACCCACCCAATGGCTTTTATCGCTGCAGGGTTGTGCTTCTCCCCGTTCTTTCTGAGAAGCTTTGGGGCGCCGTGGCCAACAGCCCGAAAACCGTCGAACGGGGAGTGAACGACTTGAAGGGCCTTTGATGTTTCCGTATGTGCGGGGCATCTCGCGCTCAGCTGGCTTGGCAGAAGGCGCTCTCTGCCATTTATTCCCTCTCTCCCCGCCGCCGTTCAATGGGAGCGGGTGTGTTCTGCCCATCAAAACATCCCGCACGCTCCTGCGAAATCCTTTCAAAGCGCGGCCAGGGTAATTGGGATGGGTAGGGTAAATGCGTAAGAGCGTGGCAGTGAAAGCGATGGCAGCTCTTTTGAACGACTGGGTGTCCTCCTGACGTGTAATTAGCTGCTTTAGAAAGATGAGGATTGGCACAGTCATAATTAAAAGGATTTCTGTCTTTTCTGTGATTGAAAACAGAAGCTCTTCCGCCCCCTAATTCTCTTTAATACCAGTATTATTAGTGACACTTGGAACACAGCTACTTTGTAAACTTAAATAATGACCTGTTCCTAATAGTAACTTACAACAGCCGGGACTGAAACCGAGTTTAGTTTCTATGCAAAGCTGCTTCTCTTCGTTTTTTGTCCATCGCTGTCGTCCCCGCCCCACTCAGCGGACGTATTGCTTCTCGGTTTTAGGCACACAAAAAAAGGATGTTTAGCTCTGCGTGACAGCGCGATTACAGATTGCCCGGCGTTCTGGCTTATCTCTTCTCGATTTGTTTGAGAATTGTGGTGTTGAGGAAGACGAGCCGGGACTTGAGCTGAATGTAACTCACCCCGTGCCCACAGGTGGCAGTTCCTGAAGCCGGGAAGCTCTTCTCTAGTGTCTCGGTTTGGAAGCCTTATCAGCGGTTGGTACCAAGTCCAGAGCAACTGTGTAGTCCTCGAGCTGGTGCGGTGAGCGTGGTGATCCGAGCTAACTCACCTTTTCCTCAGGAAATCCCCGAAGAGCCTGCAGCTGGACAGACGGCTGGACAGGACGCTTGCCAGTCACGCCAGGAGAAGATACACGCCGGTGACTTAACGTCATCATCTCTCTCTGATGCGTTGCTAGCTTCTCCAAAAGCGTCTGTCGTAGGGCATTACGTGCCTTTTTAGTCTGGGTTTTGGAGAGGAACGGTAATGGTTGGCCAGTCGTGAGCGCTGCAGAGCCTCTGCTCCAGTTTTGCCCTTAAGTTTTTTGCCCATATTTATTTCCGTGGTGCTGTTCTCCTGCTATAATGACTTTTTTCAGACAGGCTCCCGGAGTTTTTTGACGTGCAAATATGCGTGTAGAGATCCTTAGTCAAGCTGAGGGAAAATCAGCAGGTCCCTAAGTCCCAGCAGATTTTCAGAAGTAGTTAGGAACTTCCTAAGGCGCTTGTTTAAAAGCATTCAGCTTCCTGTCCTCCTCTCCTCACCCCTTCCCCTTAACTAATTAAAGTCTTCCATGTTATGGCAAGATAGCATATAGAGCTTAAACAGCCTGCCTCTCTACCTAAGAGGCTGACTTTAGCCTTCTGAGATACATGTTTTACATCATTTGAGATTTAAAAATACATTTACTTACTAAGTTCGTCTGTCAGATTGCTCAAGGAGGGCAAAGAGATAATGAAAGCAAATTACTAATTAGCATTTCTCACTCAATACATTTTATTACAAATATTAAGCATATATTCCATTCCTCAAAGCACATTCTACTTTGGATATTTTATTTTTTAAGTTTGACTGCTGATAAAGTTGCTGCTATTTCTTTCTAACAGGAGTGTAGTGGGAGAGCTGAAAATACCGTTCAGGAACTAACCAGAGCCAGAAACTCGGATTAGCAGCTCCCTGAGCAGTTTTTCCTGTACCAGGGCAGGTGAACAGATCTTTTCCAGACCCAAATGACAGAGACTCTCCCTTGACACCTTCAGGCTCTGCTTCTGTTGGGAAGATTCAGAGTGGAAAGCAAGAGCAGGAGCATCTCCCCTTTCTGTGTTGGGCAGAGCTGAGTTGAGCTGGAGCCACGCTGGGTTCGGCACGGCAGGGACGGTCGACGCGTCGCTGGGAAAGACGCGGGTGCGTTGCACAAGATGCGTAACGGCTGCTGGAGAAGGGTAGAAGCATCTTGGATGTTTGCAGAGAATCACAGAACGTTAGGGCTTGGAAGGGACAGTTCGTGAAATGCTCTGAAAGCTCCGATGCGCGTTTCTTTGTGCCAGCGCGTCCTTGCGGCACTTTGAAGTTCATTCGCGAGGTGTTACTGGAGTTTGAGACCCAAAATTGGGTTGACTCAATATTTACATCTTGGCACGGAGCTGCTCCTCGGGCAGTAACGGTTTAATTCTGCAACTCTGCCTTCCTTCAGAGCTCTTTCAAGTCGTGACCTTCCTTCTCCAGGTATTTGGAGAAAAGAAACACTGTTGAGACGAGGGAATAGATCCATTCAGTTGCAGAGCGTATCAGAGTTAATGTCAGTTTGACTTTCTGCTTCTAGATTTCAACAGCACTCGCTTGCTAACGCTGGGGTTTGTAGCAGAGCAAGAACGAAGCAGTCCTGAGGTGACGCTGCCAAGAATTCAGTTGTCGAGTAGGCTTGAATACGAGGCGTCTGGTCAGGAGTCAGTGAAGCCTCCGTGGGCGTTAAGGAGGTCTTTGTAAATGCGTTGAGAAAAAAAGAGTTGTTCCGTTCGTGTTTAGAAATCCATTGGCTATAGATAGTTGAAGTTGTGGAAAAGGCGGACGCTTTCAATTAGGGGATGGTTTGGTCTATACGAGGCGTCTGGTCAGGAGTCAGTGAAGCCTCCGTGGGCGTTAAGGAGGTCTTTGTAAATGCGTTGAGAAAAAAAAGAGTTATTCCATTCGTGTTTAGAAATCCATTGGCTACAAATAGTTGAAGTTGTGGAAAAGGTGGACGCTTTCAATTAGGGGATAGTTTGGTCTTGTATTTTTTTTTGCATTTGGAAGGGCAGAATGCTTGGTTCATCCCATCGAAGGAGACAGAGGGTTTGCATCAGGATTGCGGGAGGCCGTCAGGATCTCCTCGTAGGCGATAGACCGCTCCCTTCTGGCCTTAATTGTAAAACTACGATTCCAAAGAGGTAGACTTGTCTTTTACTGTTATAACCTGTTCATAGTATTTAATAATTTATAGAGATTTGAGTACTAGAGGGGTTCTCTGCAGTAAGAGCTTCTTTTCAAAGGATGACTTCCCATCAGAGAACGTATCGTGCCTTATGTCTCTAAACCCCGTGACGTTCCAGTTAGGTGTGGTAAGTGACTTTTTACGCTTTGTACTTCTGCCGGAATGGGAATCAAACAAACGCCGTTTTGATAACAGGTGGTTTCTGTGTGCTGCCCTGTTCCATAGATTTTGCTCCAGCATCTTAGAGATTCAGTGTCCGTTGTACCGACACAACGATGCATCCTGCCAAACGACTCAGTGTTGAACAGCTAAAGCTTTGAAGCGGTGTTGCTCTGTCCAGTTTTATTTTTGCTTCTTATTTGAAAGTAAACAAACCAAACCAAAACTCAAAGCAAAAGCCCAGATCAGCCTAAATCTAATCCTAAATTCTTGCTGTTGGTTACATTAGACGTTGGGGTACATGAATTCCGGTTGTTGAGGGTACTTTACAATGAGTTTTTACCATTACCTGAGAACACATGATGGGAAGATCATTCGAGGTGAATAAAACGCGGTCGCTCGTGCCCGTTCGGTCTCGCCGCAGCGCCTCGAGCGGCCGGTTGTCCCAGAGTGCTTCAAAAACCAGCAGAGCCGGCAGAAGTCCTCTGCCTAAACTGATGTCTCCTCTTCTTTCCTGAGCTGAGCCTGCGTTTCCTTGAAGGAATTCCAGACGAGTGTTTCGAGCCGTTCCTCCTCCCAGCGGCTAGGAGCCATTCGCTCTCCTCTCCAGCTGGTTCCTGGTGGTGCCCGGTTTGTCCCACGGCCTTTTCCCGCGCTTGTTCTTCCCGCAGAGGTAATTCCCGTTACCTTCCATCCGAGCTCCTTCGCGCCCTGGTTGTCCTGTTTCACCTGGTTTGCTGGAGGTTTTTCTCACACTGAAGTGCTTTGAGCTGAACCCGTTGTTCTTTCGGCCTCTCAGTAAGGATTATATATTATTTCCGTTCTAATAAAAAGCGATCCGGTGTCGTTCCGAAGCTTGGATTTGCTCAGGGTTACGACCTCGGGTTTCTCCAGCACGGTTCAGTTTGCAGCCTTCCTCCCTTCCCTCATTTCAGTTTTGACACTTAGATTAGTGAATCAGGAAAATAGTAACTTTTAAGTATAATTTATTTTTTTTATTGATGCTTGGACTCTCTTTTTTTTTTGCTGGAAGACTGGTCCTGGGCTGTGTGCTCCTGCAGATACTCAGCAACGTTCTGGGGTGTTACCTGCGAAAATAAAGGTCTGTCTCCGATGCAGCAGTGCTGCCACACAGACGAGTTGGACGTTTCTTGCACAAATTTCAGTGCTCAGGTTTATCTGTTCAGTTCAGTTCTTTGTGCTGCTCGTTGTTTGCTGCCTCTCCCGCTCCCGTCAGGGCTCACTCGTTGCTCTCCCAGCCCGTTCTCCCCTTTTGCTGTCCTTGATTTTAATTTTCTTCCTCCCTGCTTTCTCTCGTTTCTCCTTCTCTTTTTCCCATTGCAGGCACTTTATTACCTTCATGACTTTAAGTGGCGTATTCGTAGTCAGACTTTTTTTTAATTCCTTAAATACTGCTTCACTCGGAGTCGGGAGGCGATCTCCTTGCCTTTTGCCTGTTGGATGGTGCTGGAGCAATTGCGTACTTGAAATCCAGACATACTGTCCACGGCGCGGTATAAATATAAAAATCTTGTCTACTCTGACCATTTGAAAAAAAAAAAAAAAAGATCTCATCAATTCAATCAATTTTCAGCAGGTTCTTGCAGGCTCCTGTGTGAAATAAGGTAGTTCCAAGGTGTCAGACCAGGGTTAACAGAGAGGGACAAGGTCGTGGAGGTGGTTTTTTGGTTTTATTTTGCCTTGCTCACACTCGGTGTTGGCAGTCCGTGTATTGTTTGTGTGTTGCCCGCTTTTTGAACGGGAGGGTTTGGGGACAGGAGACGTGGATTTGCCGAGGTTTACCGAAGGAGCCTGGTGCCGGTTCGCTCACGCAGCGTTTGGGATCCCTTTTTTCAGCCAGACGAGCTTCTTTTAATTTTTTTAAGTTGCTTTAGATTCGGAGGTGATCAGAAAACTTCCTTTTTCCCAGTGAGGAATTACAATTACAATTCCCATCTTGCGCTATTATCCACCGAGTTTTCTCTTTCGGCTTCTGCGGAAATTCCGACGGAAATTTCTTGAGGCTCGTGACTCGTTTGTGGGCTCAGAGCCTCTTTTGAGCCCTCTTTTGAGCGGGACGGGTTTTTTTCCATCCTGCGATAGAAACTCAAAAGCAAAAACCCCGTTCTGCCTTGCCTTGGGCTCCAGCCGTACCCTCGGTAGCGCCTTTCTGAATTCCGCGATGCACCGACCCTCCTTCGTTTGCTGCGGGAGTTGTTGGGGAGGGCGGTGCTGCTCACACCAGTGCCAACTGGCTTCAACTGGGAGGCGCCAGATCCAGTGGGATAAAGCGGTATCATCAGAACCACCCCGAGACAGGCTTTTCACCTGGAATAACAGATCCAACCCACATGTAGCTCCGCAGCCGTTCTGCCCAAGGGCGACAGCTCCAAGTCGGTTGTGTCCGTGGGGAGCTGTTTTCTTGACGGATCGCCTTGGCTCTCTCCCTCTTGGTCTTTATGATCTTCCCAAGGCTGACGAAAGCCCGGGAGGTGTGAAATATGTGCAGTACTTTTAAAATTTTATTCTTCTTTTTTTCTTTTTCCTTAGTGTCAATTTAAAAAAAAAAAGTGCCTAAGTGAGTAACAGGACTCCAGGGTGAGCTGGAGGAATAGGATTAGACCTCATTTCCCTCTTTTAAGGAAAGAGCCCTCCCTGCAGACGGGCGCAGAACCCGCCTGGAAAGAAATCTCAGCTCCTTCCTCGTGCTGCCCCCCCTCGATTTTCCATCTGTTGGGGGGGACCTTTCTTTAACAAACCTCATTTCTCAGCCAAACCTCCTACTTGGGGATGGTTGGTAAAGTTGAGGAGAGGAGCTTGGATAGAATTTAGTAGGAAACTGCTCCGTGCATTAAACATGCACGTCTGGTCAACTTTACGGCCGAGACTGGCTCAAAAAAACAAATATTCGTATTTAATTGCCCCATTTTGGAGTCACAGAGGCGGTTTCTTCCTATATTCTTCAATCATTTCCAGGCTTTTAGTGGTGGCACCTGCTAAAAGTTGTGTCGAAATAATCGTAACTGTGGGCAGGTGGTTATAATTCTGTAAACGTGCGTGAGAATTTTATGTGGGTTGAAAAATTAAAAAAAAAAAGAAAAATAGTCAACGCCAGTTTAAAAAATGGCGTTAAAGGAGATTTTCTTCTGACCATAGTAAAAGGAAATGACAGAAAGCTGTGAGGATGTATTAGCGCCACTTAAGGATTCAGAAAATGAAAGCAATCCATATGTAGATGGTTTATTTTTCATTAGTAACAAAATGTTGTTTTCCCTCTGACGACTTAATAACGTATGAGCCGGGAAAGCCCAGGAAATTACTATTGGCAAGGAAAGCTGTAAGGACATCTCTTTTGCAGAGAAAAAAAACATCGTAGGATGTTGATGGATGTTGATACAAGCAGTGATCAAATGGGAATCTCTTGCTGGGGTACTCATGAAAATCAAGTATTTGTGGAGCCTGTAATACACGCGGACGTTGTCCCGCGTCCCGCTCTGGAGATGCCTTTTTTTACCAGTGATATTTTTATTTTTTTCTAAAGCAAGTGATTGTCAATAACGGCGGTTGTCATTGAAAAAAAAGATGAACGCAGTAGTGAGCCTTGCGACCCTGGAGGCGCAAAGACGGTGGGAACAGCAGCGGAGGCGCGCCGACAGCAAAAAAAAAAGGAAGGAAAAACTCCAACCAAACCGGCAAAGTGCCGGGGAGTCGCGGTTTCGGGGGTGATTTCTTTTCCCCCAAGTTTCCTCGTTTTGCGCGTCTTGGGTTTGTCGGGACGGGGGTTGTCGCGGGAACCCGGC
>NW_009716679.1:23836-33244 GCF_000703405.1 Apaloderma vittatum | reverse complement strand
GCCGTCGCTGAGAGGCGCCCGCCCTGCGATCGCGCTTTTCTCGGCACCTCCACTAGCTCCGAGCGTGGCATTTGCATCTGAAAAGTGGGTTTTGTTTACCTTTTCTTAGAGCTCTAAATGACAAGTTTCTTTGCGAGCCTTTAAATTAACGCCGGGCTGCAAAGTGCGATTCGCGACTTGTTCCTGAGCGAGTTTTCTTTGAGGTGCGAGGCAGGATTATTATTTTTTTTTTCTTTCCTTCGTGCAACTTTCGTGTTTGCGGTAGTTTGTTGATCTCGGCGAGGCAGCCGCTGGCGCTGTGTGTGTCGCTAACCCATAGCCACAGGCGAGGATTAATCGGCTCCCAAATCGTTCTAAAGAGCCACTTTACCTCATCAACCTGATAGAGGATATTAGTGAAGCAAAATGCTTAATCGCTTCAGTTAACAACAACAACAACAACAACAAAAGAGGCTGATTTGGATTCTTTGAAGTGCTCTAGTTTTCATTTTCCGTGTTTCTGTGTGATGCAGCCCTAAGAGACATCTCCTGGGACAGTCTCCTTTCTTCTCCATGAGACAGGGCCTCTTGCCCTGGGAGTTCTCACTGAGATCTGTAATTGTGGACATTACTCCTACACACGTGACTCTTAGGTCTAAATCTTTTATTTCCTAAGTCCCAGTCCTAGCTATTCACTCACAGCCTCATCACAGCGCTTGGTGGGTACACGCTCCCAGGCACGAATCTTTTCTGGAAATGTCATCTTTCCCAAGTTTGATTCCGTTCTTGCTCTGCTGGATTTCCTCCTTGTGCAAGGGATGTTGCTCAGACACACAAGACCCTGAACTTTTCCCTTTCCCGAGAATAAATTGTCTGTTACTTCCTCTAAAACATCATTAGAATTCGCTTCTTATTTTAATTGCCATCAATGACAGTTTTTCCATGCCTTAATTTTTGCCCGGCGTAGTGTTAAGAGTTGGTTTTGTGCTCTGCCAGCACAGGACATGGACTTCCCTCCCACTTCAGCACACCTCTGTTTACTTCTGCTGGTTTGGACACAAGTCACTCATCCAGCTTCCAGCTGCTCTGTGGCCTGGGCTGGGATCTGAGAACCTCCAGGTCAGAGATAGGAGACGACAAGGTTTCAGGTGAGGCGCCTCAGGTGGGCAGGACGCTCCAATATGTGGCCGTTAAACTCTAGTGAAGAAGTTGGGGTGCCCCATTCAGAGTAAGCACATCATTATATTGATGCCTGCTCCAAGCCAGCACCCCAGGGCTCTGTGCTGGGACAGGCAGTGCAAGTGGATTAATTTAAAATGTGCTGGGCTAGCTCCTTACATTCAACTGCAAAAATTCTCAAGGAGAGAAATTCCTACAACCAGCCTTTGCTTTCCAGCCCAAGGACTGATCAAGCTTACCCGCGATTTTCTTTTGAAGCTCAGAAAAAAAAAAAATAAAAATCACAGCCAAGGGTAGAAAATTTGCCAGGCTCTACGGGAGCGTGTTGGGAGTTTCAGGTGCTGGGTAGTGCTGGGGAAGGTGGAGCCAGCAGCCATCCAAGCTCCTCCAAACTTCTAATTTTGCAGGGACATCTCAAGCTAACGCGCTGTCAGCTGAGTGCCTTCGCACCCAAGGCAGCCGTGGGCTGAGCTCCTGTTTCTTTATAGCTATTCCAGCAACTTCTGGGTTTTGCAATGAGCGTCTGCAAATCCAATTAGCGTCTTTCTTTGTGGCACTGTGTGCTGGCAGAGATCTGCTGTGTTGCTGCCATCTACAGTAGGGCCAGTGCCAACGGATAAGAAGCAGGTCTTATTTGCATATTCAGATATGCAAATGAAACATGACAGCTCTCCCTAATTTTTGTTTGGGCTTTTTATTTTTATTTCCTGTGTCTTGCTTCAAAGATCCTTGTCTTGGCCTGAAAGGTGTGTGTTTAATCTGGCTTGGCCCACAGTAGGGGACTATGCCAAGGACTGGTTCTGTCACCTGGGAGTTGGAGATGCGGGAAAATAAAGTGATTAAAAGACTTCACGCTTCACTTGTCCCTGTCTTGGCCAGGTAAACCCAGGGATGGGAAAGATTTCCGGAGTGTTTCCCCCAGCACAGTCCTGGGAAGATACAGCACATCCTTTCTCTTTCCTGCCTGCACACCCCGTGGCTGCTTTACAGGCCAAACCAGGCTGGTTTGGGGGAGCATGAGTGAGGGAGGCAACAACTGCAGTGTTTGAGAAGAGACGAGTTCTAGCGCTTTGGTGGGAAAGTCCCATCACATGCAAGTTGGGGCAGCACAGCCCACGCTTGGGCGTCTGCAGATGACTCCTGGGAGAGGACCGGCTGGGTCAGAGCTGGGCACTTCTCCCTCCTCATCCGTTCCCCCTCTCGGTGGGAACAGGACTTTGACACCATCCCCCCGCAAACGCACACTGCCCCCTCAGACAATCCCAGTTCCCGTGCAATCCAGGACGCTCAAATTACCAGCCAAGCTCGGAGCAACATCTCTCATTTTGCAGGAAAAGTGCTTTCCTGTAGGCTCAGCATCACCCACTGGGGTGGTTGGCTGTATGTCCGCTGTAAGGCCCTATCCTCAATTAATATCAGTGTGAATGTTTGCAGCTTTACCTTCTTATCCCTGGAGAAGCTAGTTTGCTTCACTGGTTTTTGTCATTCATCATTATTTTCTCATTACTCATTTAGTCGCATCTTCCCTGTTTCCACTCTGGAGGTGAAGACCACAACTTCTGTGAACGGGCTGTGCTTTGAGCGGCTTGGACACCAGCCAGCCAACACACAAGGCTATCTCCAGCACTTAAAGAGTCAGGCAGAGTAGAAAAATGATGATATTGTAATAGTCCCACAGACTTTAAGACACAAACCTTGCATTTGAGGAGGGTTTCTCTGAGAAAATACATGCCTCCACTTTGTGTCCACACACAACATGAGAGTGTGGGAAGACCCTTATGTTCTCTCCTGGGCCTAAGTCACTTCACCGTCTTCTCTTGCCACCTGCAAAATGATTGTAAGTGCTTTCGCCTTCTTTCCTGAAGCACATCCTATAAACCAAACACTTTGTGGCATCTCCAAGACAAAGATACCTGCAATCAAAGAACTGGGGCTGTTTCAGGTCACAAAGGGAAGATAGTTTTCTCCTGGTGCTTACCATGGCTTTGCCAACAACAGTGTCACATCCTTACGTGCAGCCCCAGAAAACATCCTGAACCTGAAGCTGAGAGAATTCAGTTTCTCTGGGGGCACCCCTGGTGTTGCTTTGGTTTGTGTGGGGCTGCCTGTGGCCTTCGTTGTCTCTTGTTCCTGGCACAGGCTCATCGCAAGGCTTGTCTGTGTCGCCTCCGGGCAGCAGACAGGACAGGTAGTGACAGAGAGGGAAGCTGTGAGTGAGAAGGGTTTAGTTCTGCCGCGATGCTTGTTCTGGTGTAGCAGGGCTCCTGGTTTGCTGAGCAGCATCAGAGTCCCTGCAGGGAAGCGTGTTCATTTGAATCAGCTGTTAATCCTAACAATATTTGTTCTTCTAAAAAATGATTTTGCTTTGCCTGTTCTCTGCCTTCCGCTCCTTCTCCAATTCACACTCCACACTACGGTATTCACAGCACATATTTAACACCAGGGTAGTATAGCGAAAGGCCAGATTGTTAATAGCCAAAACCTCTGATTGCCAAAAAGATACTCCTAGCAACTACTAGCTGCATCTGGGAAAAATTACAGACAGCTTGGAAATTCTTCAGTTCCCTTATTAATGAAGGACTTAGTAGGAAGGAAAAAAAAGCCTACACTGTAATACAGTTTAGCTTAACTAAGTTCTTTTGTGCCTGAGGAAAATCTAAATTATAGCATACTATAGCTACTGAAAAATGCAAAAGGCTTTTAATGTACAATAACCCTCCAAACCAGAAGGAAGAGGGAAAATTTTCTTAGTAAGTGGGAACACAATGAGAATTTATTTTATTCTTCCTATGTATTTAGCGCTGGTGAAAAGAGCCAGATGAATAGTCACAAATACGTCATGTCCCTTGCAGATGCAACACGGGCATCACAAGCGTCCTCAAACTGCCCCGCCAACGTGCTTCAATTCCGAATGAGAAGGAGCAGCTTTCTGGGTGAGAAAGGAGCCTGCCTCTATTCAGTCCCTGACCCCTCTGCTCAAGGCTGTTAATGAAGGGGCCTCATTAACACCGAAGGTGAGGTTGGCTTTATAATGTAGCTACTGGTCCACTGCAGGCTGAATCGACACCTATCAATTCGTGTCGCCTGGCTATTGAGCCGCTGTCGGATGATGGTACCTTTCTCTTGTACTTTACAAGACAGAGGTCACGTTTGGCCAAGTGGTCTGAATCGTGCCAAACCTGCCAGCCGGCTGGGCCTGCCGCAAAGAGCGTTCCACAAGCCGGGTCTGTCCAACACTGAATCCGAGCTGCTGGCAGAAGCGCAGGCTGGGGAAGACGGGCCCAGGCACCTTCTGTGCCTGTTGGAGCAAACACAATCGCGGTACAATAGGAGGGAGTGAGAGTCCCTGCCGAAATTTGTGTCTGCTTTGCAAGGGGTTGATGCCAAAGTCGTTGAAAGGTGCTCGTCTGCATGCTCAGAGAGAGGCCACCTTCTGATGGTGACTGTCGCCCTGGATAGGATAACCTTTAGGCCATGGAAAAATAGCAGATGGGGGACAAAATAGCTTGAAAAACAGGACATGACAGGAGGAGATTGGTTGGGGAGTTTGATCAGCACCAAAAAAGCCCGTTCTGAATTGTTTTCTGGATTGAAGACTTCAAAAAGCGAATATGAGTTACTATCCCAGACAAATATACTGTCTGAGATACAACCCCTCCCAAGGCATTCCCAGCATTTGGAGTTCCCGAGGGCTCTAATGCAGCAGCCCGGTGGCCATACGCTCATGTTTGCCGTGTTTCTGAGCATCCTGAGCTCTGGCTCACATTTTGTGATGCCTTTTCCTTTTGGGACTGGTGTTTCTACTATTTCCAACCCCAGTTAAGTCAGCTTGGTGGTTTTCAGAGCAACATCAACAGATACTCAGCCTAGTGGTTTGATTCTCTCTACGCTCAGGGCAGGTTGTGAGGCATCCCAAAGCTGGCAGAGCAGCATTTTCAGAGCCTGTAACACTCCAATTAGCGTGAATTTCTGATTTGGGTGGATTCTGGATCAGCTGCTCTCATGACAGATTCACTCATGACATGGTATGAAGTGTGCTTTCACCTGTCTACACAACAGCTGGAGGTGAGGTTGCCACACATGTAAATGTATGCAAACCACCTCTCAGCTAGGTAGCTCTGGTACGATAGCAGTTCAGATAATCCCCCACGCCACCGCGTGGGCTACGCAAACCTGCCCGTGACTCAGGGAATTTGGCTGGCCCTACTGTGCTGAAATTTATCTCATTGAAATTTAATCGTTATCGCAGATATTGCTATCTGGCGAGACAATAACGCGCCTGATCGGAGCGAAGCCGTACCTTAGCGGCGTGGCAGATCTCAGACTCCTCAGAGCTCAATTTTGTTGCATGAAGGGCCAGCCGGTGCAGTTTCGAGGGAGTTGGGTTGGAATATAAAACAACCAACTCATGCGACAAATATGGTTTCGACCAACACAGGGAGAATTGAGAATTGTGTCTGTAGCTACGCTGTGGAGGCAGAGCTGTAACAAATTCTTTCCCTTTGTTATTCAGGCATCAAAATAAGGCATGTAATACATGCTCATGAGTGAATCCATTCCGCGTGCATTTTATACGCCATCAATATTTTAGATAGATGAAGAATACAATCAATTTGGACACGTTTCATGCGATTTTGAAATGCATTAGGCTAACCTTACAGGTGCAACCCCTTCTTCTGCCATTGCCTGTGCATTTTTACGTGGCTACAAAAGCCTATTTTAACCGTGCACGTGAGATATGTCGTGAAACATCTGATACGTGCGAAACATATTACTGCGCCGTATGGGCAGCACTTAAGGTCACTCATGAACAGCTTGAACACAACAATGTGCATATGGATCCAGAGCTGTGTATGCGGTGGAACCGTAGTATGTCCCAGGTCTGTGCAGCACACCGGCGACGTCGGCGTACTCGCAGTGAGTGAAGTTATGAGAATAAATACAAACAGCTAAGGTGTTTCGTGCCTGGAAATTTTCCTCTGTTCCTCATAATGTAGCAATTCGTAGAGTTTTGCGAAGAAAGCAGGAGAGCAAAATCATGGTTTTAGTGACCCTTTGCTCTATGATATCCTCCTGGAATTCTGAAACCGAGACAGATCATAGAATGGCTTGGGTTGGAAGGGACCTCAGAGATCATCTAACACAACCCCCCTGCCATGGCCAGGGATGCCCTTAACTAGCCCAGGTTGCTCAAGGCCTTATCCAGCCTGGCCTTGAACACCTCAAGGGAGGAGGCAGCCACAACTTCTCTGGATATTTTCATCATTAATAGTCTTCCTTGTTCAAGGCATTTTTCTGCTGTCACAGAGCAGATGCAGATCCTGTTCTCCCTTTCAAGCATCCACTTTGGACTGGACTCGCTCTCTGGACTGAATAGTGTTAGTACGTGTTGGGGATGGTACAAATGGAGCACCTCTCCTAGGAAGACAGACTGAGAGAGCTGGGTTGTTCAGTCTGCAGAAAAGAAGGCTCCCAGGAGACCTTATTGTGGCTTCCGGTATCTCACGGGGGCTACAGAAAAGCTGGGGAGGGGCTTGTTAGGATGTCGAGCAGTGACAGGACTGGAGGGAATGGACTGAAGCTGGAGCTGGGTCAGTTCAGATGGGACGTGAGGAAGAAGTTCTTCCCCATGAGGGTGGGGAGACCCTGGCACAGGTTGCCCAGAGAGGGGGTGGCAGCCCCATCCCTGGGAGTTTTTCAGGCCAGGCTGGATGGGGCTCTGGGCAGCCTGAGCTAGTGGGGGATGTCCCTGCCCGTGGCAGAGGGTTGGAACTAGACGATCTTTAAGGTCCCTTCCGACCCTGACAATTCTATGATGCTAAATGGAGCCAGACCCTGTCTTGGATCACAAAATCACAGAATCACAGAATTGTTTGAGTCGAAAGAGACCTCTAGAGATCATGTAGTCCAACCCCCTTGCTAAAGCAGGATTGCCTAGAGCACTTTAGGCTCTATATGTATTTTTCTCTAAGGCTGGTTAATGTCATTCAATGTTGCCTGAGTAGATCTTTAAGTCTGATACGATGATTCATGATGATTAACGAATTCAACTTGTTGCCATTTTTGCTCTGCTTCACAGATTTGGTTTAGATTTCACTTGGCAGTGTTCTGGTGGATGTTAATACTTAGCAATATTAGGATAGTAAACAGCAAAATCTCACATACATTAATTTTTGCATTTTCACATTACAGTTCTTCGTTGATTAATTTTTAAATTGGTCCCCAAAAGCACTTAGAGAAATATTGCAGTTTTCACTTTATTGGCATTACATGGCACTATTTCTGGCTCCAGACCAGCAAAATATATTCTTAAGTGTAAGAAAGTGCCATCAATATCAATGGAATTATTCATATTCTTAAAACTAAACATATGCTTAAGCATTTTAGCAAACGGAGACAGCTGGTCTCTTATGGAAGGCCTATCTAAATAAATGCAGCCTCGATTGCAGATTGTGAATTTTATAACCTGATGCACAATTCAATGTTGCTTTTGGTGAATACTTCAGCATTTGAGATGAATCGTTAAATTCTTCAGCATTTAAAATCTTCAGCATTTGAGACGAATCTTTATAGATATTTGTGACGGTGAAACTAAGCGTGCCATTTCGGAACAACCTGATTCAGTTTTAAACACACAAAAGTGAGCTCATGAGTTGAGACCCAAGCGACTGAAGTTCATAGAAAGCGAATTAAAAAAAAAAAAGTGGAGAACAGTCCTAATTGAAACCATGTTTTGAGCTGTGATGTGAAAGCAGAGAAAAAATAACCCTTCCATTTTAGGTATTTTGATAGCGGCCATTACTGGAGAATTGAAGTCATTTGAACCACTTTGTCTGACAAATGTGAACTGCATTTTTTCCTTCCGAAAATGGCAGTGAGAGTATCTTACTAAGTGGAACCAAATCATGAGGTTTTATAGAAGCAGCTGAAGAGATCATTTGAATTTTTGATTAAAATTCATTTTTTGCTAGCTGGCTTAGTTGGTTGTGTAACAGCCGTGCTTCTCCTTACTGAGAAGCAACTTTTACCCACATTTTCTCCGTGATCACAGGTCAAAACCGGCCCTGATGATACGTGTAGCCACCACGTGAGCTAACGCAGGCAGCCGTAGGCAGGACCTCAAGACCCCGACTGCTGCAACACGGTGACAGTATTCACTGAAATACGACTTTTAGCTCATCAGGACCTGACACCTTTTATCTATCCAGAACAGCCACCAGTGCTGGGAAAGTCCTGGCATTTGTTTACATCCCTGTGGCTAATTTGGTCTTATATGAAAAGTGGACAGCAAGGATGTGAACCAGTGACCAATAAAGGAAATAGCAGTTGTGAGGTGGGTGTAACAGAATTGCCAGCCCCCCGTGTTGGGAATCCTGTGTCAAACCTCAAAAGTAGCACTTAGAGGTGAAAGGACAACGCTTTTAGAGGAGCTTTCCTTCTTGTGTTTCTTAGCCCTTCGTGTTCATGGCTTTCAACTTTTGACTGCAGATTGAAATTAAAAAAAAATCAAAGCTGGATCAATGTTGTTTTAACATGACTCCAGCAGAGGGTTCTTTAAATCAATCGTAAAGATTTGCCAGGCTGGCAGTAAAAACCCAGGACCTAGTGACATCCATTCCATGTTTCAAAACTATTATCTTCTTTCTCTTTGAGCCAGTTAACAAATAAAGATCTTTTGCAAAAGGCATAAGAGACACTCCAGTGAAGCAATTTCTTCTGGCATTGTTAAGAGCAGGGACTGGGTTATTATTAATTACTCTTGCATTATTTATGCAGGTCCGTGAATGTGCAACGTCTCGTGCAGATAAATCACTCTGCCTTGAAAAGTTTCCAGTCTTCGAGCCAAATCCTGCGGCATAAATCTATAACAGCAGGAGGCGATTCGATGCAGCGGAACAGGTAAGGGATAATCCTTGATGCTGCAGGACCGGTGCATTATCAATGTTATTATTTCATTTGTGTTGCTGTTGCACCAAACAGAGTAAACCGATGCTGTTGTTTCACAACGTCTTTAATCTGGCATCAGTTGAAAGGAGCAGCCTCTATCCTCTTCCTCATTCCTGCCTCTTTTCTTGTGGTTTAGGCAGCCACATGGTGAACCAAAGCAGGGAAATGACCCGGGTTAAGGCTCATCTGGCAAAAATAAGGAAAGGTTTAATTTTGACCAATCTTAGCTCAGATCCTCAAGCGAGCGGGTTTAGCAGCTCTTCCTGCCTCTGCTGAGCGAGCTGGATGCTTGAACCCAGAGAG
>NW_009716679.1:23175-23787 GCF_000703405.1 Apaloderma vittatum | reverse complement strand
GCGAGTGCCTCGCTAGGTGCAAGAAGCCAGCTCAGAATTCCCCTGGGTTGCCCAAACCGATCACACACTGGTGTCAGGGCAGCTTCACTTTCTCAGGCGACAGCCCTGTTTGGAGCAGGAGGCCCTGCCTCAGGCGCTGCAGCCCTTTTAAAGCTGCTTTGTGGGTTTCTTTTCTTTTCTTTCTATTTTTTTCCCCCTCCTCAGGTTCCCAGGGCTGGGGATTCAGCTTCTGGCTTCATCTAGAAATCCCTGAGGGTTTCAGATCCCCACGAGGCCTCTCAATGTCTTGATCTGCTTGAATAGGCATTTTTAACACGGCCCCGGCTGTCATCAGGGCCTGTTACAGTCACTCAACTGCAGCAACATTGTTCTCAAGGCAGCGGCGCCCAGGACACCTCCTTTATTACCATACTGCACGGGATTTTGCCGTTGGGTTTCTCCGCCGAGTATCGCGCCAAATCTGCGGCCGGAGGTGGCCAATTAGCCCTTCTCACCCACGCCCCAGCCTCCATCCCTCCGTGGCTCTCTCAGCATCTCCAGCCCGCGGGGCTGTTGGCACCTGCCCATCCCTGGCTGTCCAGTCGGAGGTGAAGGTGACCCCCTTTTCCTGTG
>NW_009716679.1:21166-23109 GCF_000703405.1 Apaloderma vittatum | reverse complement strand
CCCGCTGCCCTTTTGAACTTGCTGCCGGCGCGCTCAGTGGCTGCGCAGGGCAGCTCCAACGGAGGGGCCGAGCCCAGCGGGGACCCGGTGCAATTGCCCAGAAGTTATTAATAGGCTGTAGAAGAATGTGATGGGCTGGGGAAAGGCTGAGGGGAGCAAACGAGGGAGAGAAACTGGGAGGGTCAGCGAAAGGGAGATGGGGTGATGAGGGGAGAGGCAAGAGTGATGGCGTGCAGGAGAGACAAAGAGGCAAACGGGAGATGAGCACCGCCGTGGGGAGGCAAGAGCATGCAAAAGCCGGAGCTCCGAGTACCCCTCGTCCTGCTCCTTGTGCGGGTGTTGCGGCGGTGGCTGCCTTGGCAGAGACGTGACTGACCCCGGTGCTGAGGGGTGCAGAGGGCAGGGAAACCAGACCTGGGGGTTCAGTCCTTGGGCAAAGCATCCCTTTCCCAAGAAGAAATATTACTCGGGGTTCATGAGCCAAATTTGCCATCTAGTGGCTCTGGGGACCATTGCAGAGGCACCCACGAGGCAGCAGCGGCCCGGCAACACCTTCTGCCCCTGAGGTTAAGCTCGGAGTGCTTCTGCTTTTGCTTTACTCGCAGGGGCCCAGAAAGCCTCTGGGTCCCTGGAGTGATGTTACTTTGTTCTGGCTGCGTTGCAGGGAGACAACCTCAGCCATCGTGCCAGCCTCTGGGTGCTCTCCAGAGCAAGTCCCCACTGGTTGTGTAAGGACTCAGACTCACAGCGCAGTTCAACTCCTCACTGCTGTGCAGCAAGGCTGCAAAAAGAGCACGTTCCATGCCTGCGAGAGCAACTCCTTCGCTGTTATGCTGTGGGGAGAGCCTGCAAAGCATCGCTTTGTACCGGTGGCAGAGCAGTGCTCTTTCTCTGAGGCTTTACATCTTCTCTTTGTGCTTGCGAAGGTACTGACACGTATATTTAATGTGCTGGCTCCGTACCTCCCTTTCTGCCACCAGCCAGCCCTTTCAGAAAGCAGAGGAGTCTCCAAGTTCCACACGGCCGTCAGAGACTGTCAGAGCTGGAGAGGGACAAGGGCCACTGGGGGTGAAGAAGGGGTAGAGCCTGGCGTAGAGCCTCTTTTGGAGTTGTCACCTGGGGGGATTTCTCATTATAAACAGCTCTCCCTGGGTCAGAGAGAGCTTTGGCTGCCCCGTCTGTGGGAGGGACTGGCAGACAACGAGGGACGTGGTACAGTCAGGGGAAGGAAAGGGGCTCAGTGCAAGGCAGTGTCCATAGCTTTAATGCACAGCCCTCCTGAGCAAGATCATGTACATCAATAAATAAAATTAGTAATACTAATTAGAGTAGCCCCAACGAACCCAGCTGTCACCAGTTTGGCTTCTGCATTCTCTGCTCTGCCCTGGTCAGCAAGGCTGCCGCCACTTGTCTAATGCAGAAGACACAGAAGCACCGTCTCCCTCCCCTTCTCGGTGGGGATCTGTTGGAGAAGGAGATCTTCGGTTCCCTGGGCACCACTCTGGGCAGAGTCTTCCAAAGGCACCTGTGGGCTCCCACCCTGCTTCATGCCCAGTGTCACGAGGTTTCAGCCGCTCCCTGCCCCATCTGCCAGCCACATTGCCCTTGTCTGAGGAAGAGGCGCAGCCGGGGGCTTCCCAGCGCAGACGCACACGCACACGTGTGCATCACACACCCCGTGCCTGAGGGATGCCTGAGGGCAACCGGCTCTAGCACTGCTTGTGCGGTTCCTCCAGGGTAACGTAAGGCACCACGATGGGCCAGGAGTCACTGGGCCAATATTCTAGCTTTGGCCTGAACGATGGCATCTCATAGTTGACATCGAAGTAGATGACCAGCGGGCAGCAGTACAGGAGGGACATGGCTATCAGCACGTGCCTAGCGAGGAAACCAAAAAGATTTGTCAGACAGGGTAACTCCACCTGGTCCTCTTGCACCTTGTC
>NW_009716679.1:17440-21135 GCF_000703405.1 Apaloderma vittatum | reverse complement strand
TGTCGCTGTGAGGCTGGAGCTGAGGGGCACAGCCGGCAACGGTTCCACTCCTGTGATGCGTGAGGGCTTCAGGGAGTGCGAGCCCTTCACGGTTAGTGCCTTTGGGAAATCCTAGAAGAGCTCTGTGAGCGGTGGACAGGGGCAATTCCCTGTGCAGAGGGGTTGGGGTGATACAGGGGACTTAAGTCCCAAACCACCAGTTCCCCCTTGTCTGGCCTAGCCCAGCAGCGCTGGGTATCTGTCCCACTCACCCCAGTGATTTGTGAGGATGACTCTGAGAAGGCATACTGCAACGCCTCGCCCAGGCAAATCATTGCCTTGCAGTTAAGTTGTTAAAATAACTCAGAGAACGCTGCACTTCGTGCAGCTTCCTGGGAGCAGATGCAGGCCTTTGAGAGCAAGCTGTTTACCTGGAGGGACTTCTAGAACAATTTCACTTGCAAAACACCATTTGGCTGGTGTGGAGGAGGTCAGGGATATTAATTAGGACCAAATCCTTGGGCTGAGGCCAGGAGGAGGAGCAGCATCAATAGCAATGAAGGAAAGGGGGAGAGGGCTGAGCAGAGATGTGGCTGCTCCCTGGTCAAGCATCACATCCCTGCTGCCATTTCTCCTTAGCTATGGCCCTTCAGCCCCTGAAATATTTGGGCTAGGGTTCCTGTTTCTCAGCTGGAGCCCTTACCAGAAGCTGTGGAAGTAGGGGAAGTTGATCGCCTGCCAGAGGCCACAAAGCCACCTGTCGCTTATCCAGCTGCTGATGGCCAGAACCCACCACACGACCATGACCGCAGCCATCCGGTGAACTCTTTTGTCCTCACACCTGGAAGACACAGCGAGTGAGAAGAAGTGGAATATCATGCTGGAAGGAAAGTGTGTTTTAAAGAGAGCTGATTCCTGTCTGCAAATGCTAATGCAACAAGGCAAAACCCAGCGAGTTTCTTCTGGAGAGTATTCATCAGACCACAAGAACTGGAGAAGCGTGGCCCTGTGGAGAGGCTTTCTGAATTTCTGTGGGTAAGGGTGATGCTAGGAGATGCCAAGGCACTCTTATCTTTCTCCCCAGATCCTGGAGGGTTCTCCCAACCTCACACTGATTCCCAGATTGCCCATAAAGGGCAAAGAGCTGCAGAGATGGCAGCTGGGGAGGAGAAGATACACTTGTCCCATGGATTGTCCCCATTCTGCATGGCATCTGGGCCACATGGCCTTCTTGTGCCCCACTGCCCACAGTCCTGCCTCTGCCTTCCCAGGCTGCCCCTATTCTTTGCAGAGCCGACGGTCCAGCTTGTGGCTAATGAAGAACAGAGCTCGATTCTCTGTTGTGCACAGAATCTGTGCCACTTGTGAGCCTGCCAGGAGCATGTAATGGACCTGCACACAACCCCTCTCAGACCCTTCCTTACTTTTTCAGCTCACGCCACGTCAGATACAGCAGGTGGAAAGCGATGCAGTTGAGCGCGTAGGCATTGAAGGCTGGTTTGATGAAGGACATCAAGGTACTGATCACGGTGGTGATGGCACTCAGCCAGAAGAAATGCCTCCTAAAGGGAGTTGGGAGTGAGTGTCAGTACCCCCAAGGTTCACAGCAGGGACAGATAAGGATGGGAGAGGTCCTGTTCATTGCTTGAGAGTGGAAACCCTTCTCCTGCACCTCTAATCTGCTCACACATGGCTGACCTCAGCCTCTGCAGGAGGCCTGGCAGAAGGCTGAGATACCTGTTTGTAACTGTGTTTTGCCCAAAGGCTCCCTGTGAGTCCATGGCAGAGCAGGGATCGCAGCCCAGAAGGGAGCTTCTGCTCTTTCATAGTGGTGCCAGAGACAAGCGTGGAGAGGCAAAGGCATCGGGAGTTTTGCGCAGGGAAGGGCTGCAAAGCAGGGTCTTGAGCCGTGCAAACATGCAGATTTGGGCTGACTAAACAACAATAGGGCTCAGAGGGGCCTTTCACATGCAAATCTCTTCCCAAGTCCCTTCCTCTCTCCCCCAGCCATGTCTCCACGACATGAACTCCTGGTGACCTCCTCTTGGGCATGGGAAGAGCAGACTTGGAGCAGGCCTTTGCAAGGCTTCTAACTGGGCTGGCTCAGCAGGCTCCAGCAAGCCTGCCAGGATGGGACCATCCTATGAGCAAAGCCCCGATGGGTTCCTGTTTCTGCTGATCCATGCTTACCCGGTACCCCCAACCTTTCTGCTGAGCTCCTCCAGCCCAGCCAGCCCTCCTGTAAACAACCTTTGAAACGTGGGATGCTAACCCGGACCAGCTTGTCCTATACGAAAGCCCATCAGCCTTCAGAGGAAGCTCTCTATGAACGGCAGGGGATGCTGTAACAGTTTGAAGGAGTGGCAGTGCTCAGGGATGTTTAATTTGCTAATTAATTTTGAAATTCTCCATGTGAAGTTTCCTCAGCATCTTCTCAACGACAAACAGATCCAGTGGACAGAAGCCCAGCACAGCCCTTCCCCATGGGAGGGTTTCTTACTCTTCCTCTGTCAGCAAATCCACCACTGAGTGATGGAGGATCTCGTCTCAAAGCAAACTGCAGGAACCTCAGTTCTGGCCCTTTGCAGGGGCCAGCTGTGGGTTGGGGCAGGGGATCAGTGGGTCACACACATCGCTGTCAGTGTCCCACCCCTCCCCTCGGAGGCTGCAACCCTGTGTCCCTTTGAGTCCTACCTGGTCTTGATGCACCTGGGGAAGTAAACCCTTGGATACCAAAAGGAATACGCCACGGCCAGCGTCCAGAGGATGGAGAGCTCATCCAAGAGCTGTCCCACGTAGCTCAGGGTCATGTGAAAGTACGTGGAGAAGATACCTGCAAGGAGCGAGGACATCTCGTGTCAGCAAAGCTCCATTCTCACACAACCCCTTCTGGCCAAGGAAGTTCTGGGGGCCATTCCTGAAGACACACCATTCCCGAAGACACACCATTCCCGAAGAGCAGAGCACGGACCCTGGTGTTAATGGAGCCCTGAGGGAGTCAGTCCATGTAGCACAGCAGGGATTTACTGGGCTGGAAGTTTGCATCCGCAGCCGGCAAGATGAAGCTGTTCCAAACAGACAGGCTGTGTGCTTTCCCACCCCGGCTCACCCCTGTGCTTTGGCCACTAAAAACCAGCCTCCAGAGGCATCAGGAATGGACAATGGGGCGCTCGGGCAATCTGTCTGATCTGCTCGCAACCTTGGCACCCACCTACGCAGAGGAGCATGGCAGCGACGACGTACATGGGCACAGCGCGCTGCTGACGGTACTGCCGGTTCAGGTAGAGCAGGGCAGGAGAAAGGATAAAGAAGCTTACATTGCTGATCTGAAAAACAAGAGGCGCACTGAGCTTATTGCATGATCTTGGGCAAGTCCCATCCCACCACGTGCCTCAGTGTCTCCATTTGTGAAGAGGATACTGATCTCTAGTGGAAAGTGTCACGTGGAAGCAGGTATTACTCTTGGCACAGGGAGAGGGCAGAGGCGTTTCTCGGGAAGCCAGGCTGGAACTGGAAGGACAGATACTGCTGTGACAGCACTGGCTGCAGACATCTGTGCTCTCCCAGCACCTCTGGGGCCAGCCAGCCCAGGGGATGCTGCTGTGCCCCTTTTGCGTGATGGTTTAGCTTCAGCTGCCCAGTGTCTTCAAGCAAGCTGCCAACGCTCTTCTGTTCACAGCCAGCTCCCTCTCCTGCCAACCCAGACCTGCCAGAAA